>NC_069501.1:229769185-229879185 GCF_027579735.1 Bombina bombina
TAGAGATCCAAGAAAAATTTTATTGTGGGAAAATTAATTTATTACTTTGAAACAGAAACAGCCTATGAACTTCCAGCCAGTCTACCTTTTTCTGAGCAACCCCCATAGCCTAGTTTTGAGCTGCCCCTTTACACTGCTGCTACCCCACCTATCTCTCTTAGTGAATATAGCCTCTTATTGGAATGTTTGTTTTTTTGCTTGCATTTGCCTTTAAAGGGACATTAAACCCAATTTTTCTCTTTCATGATTCAGATAGAGAATACCATTTTAAACAACTTTCTAATTTACTTCTATTATCTAATTTGCTTCATTCTCTTGATATTCTTTCCTGAAAAGCATATCTAGATAGGCTCAGTAGTTTCTGATTGGTGGCTGCACATAGATGCCTCCTGTGATTGGCTCGTCCATGTGCATTGCTATTCCTTTGACAAAGGATATCTAAAGAATGAAGCAAATTAGATAATAGAAGTAAATTGGAATGTTGTTTAAAATTGTATTATCTGTCTGAATTATGAAAGAAAACTTTTGGGTTTACTGTCATTTTAAGGTAACTGGCAGAGTGTATGTATGTATATATACACTCACACACACACATTAAAATGGGCGGAGCCATCTGAGGGGCGGGGCTAGTGCTCCCCCATCTTCAAAAGTCACCAGCCGCCACTGTTAGAATGACAGTGAGATGTTGTTACTGACTTTATAGTGACACCCTGATGTTGTTACTGGCTTTATAGACAGCCTGATGTTGTTACTGATTTTATAATGAAAGTGAGATGTTGTTACTGATTTGATAGTGACAGCCTGATGTTGTTACTGGCTTTATAGACAGCCTGATGTTGTTACTAACTTTATAGACAGCCTGATGTTGTTACTGACTTTATAGACAGCCTGATGTTGTTACTGGCTTTATAGACAGCATTATGTTGTTACTAGCTTTATAGACAGCCTGATGTTGTTACTGACTTTATAGACAGCCTGATGTTGTTACTGGCTTTATAGACAGCCTGATGTTGTTACTGGCTTTATAGACAGCCTGATGTTGTTACTCACTTTATAGACAGCCTGATGTTGTTACTGGCTTTATAGACAGCCTGATGTTGTTACTGGCTTTATAGACAGCCTGTTGTTGTTACTGGCTTTATAGACAGCCTGATGTTGTTACTGGCTTTATAGACAGCCTGATGTTGTTACTGGCTTTATAGACAGCCTGATGTTGTTACTGGCTTTATAGACAGCCTGATGTTGTTACTGGCTTTATAGACAGCCTGATGTTGTTACTGACTTTATAGACAGCCTGATGTTGTTACTGACTTTATAGTGACAGCCTGATGTTCTTACTGACTTTGTAGACAGCCAGATGTTATTACTGGCTTTATAATAACTGGCAGATGTTTTACTGACTTGACAGTGACAGCCTGATGTTGTTACTAACTTTATAGTGACAGCCTGATATTGTTACAGACTAGATAATGACAGTGAGATGTTTATAGTGACAGCCTGATGTTATTGACTCTATAGTGACTACCTGATGTTGTTACTGACTTTATAGACAGCCAGATGTTATTACTGGCTTTATAATAACTGGCAGATGTTTTACTGACTTGACAGTGATAGGTATAGTTGTTATTATATTATTTATATTAATGTCCCAGACATTGTTACTGACTTTATAGACAGCCGGATGTTGTTACTGACTTTATAGTGACAGCCTGATGTTGTTACTGACTTTATAGACAGCCAGATGTTATTACTGGCTTTATAATAACTGGCAGATGTTTTACTGACTTGACAGTGATAGGTATAGTTGTTATTATATTATTTATATTAATGTCCCAGACATTGTTACTAACTTTGTTTTTATGGGCCAGATGTAGTTATTTGCAGCTTTACAATGAGTTGTTTCTGACTTTAAAGTGATAACCAGGTGTTGTTACTGACTTTATAGTGACAGGACATGATGCTGGGAGGAGATAATGACACTAAGGGAATGAAGTCTGGGTAGATTGAGGGTAATAACATTTTGGCTTTGAGAAATAATACATCATTCATATATGTTCTCCCATTCTCTTTCTACTGTAGCGAGTTTGGTGTACCCAACCTGTAAAGGACACTGTCGCATATTCTAACATAGAACCTGTTGGAAAGTCAGGTATGTTTAAAGTCATGGTTACTATTCCTTACATGAGTCACCAACACATTCCACCTTGATGCACCGTATTAGACCTTGAGACTAAGGGTAAGGGAGGGTGTTATTCAGGGTCACGGGACAAAGGGTGTGGTTAGTGCAAAATACAGATGAAATAGTGAGGGGAAGTGGGTAGGGGAAGAAGGATAGAAGTGTTACTTCGCTGTAATGGGGTAAAAGCAGGAAATGAGTTTAAGCAGGTGTAATGAGTTTATTGGGCTGTAATAAGGGATATGGTGAGTAACAGGGTAAGTCGGTGTAATTAAGGTAAGGGTTGTAGTTAGTATTAGGGGACAGACACTACTGAGTATAAGCAGTGTGACTATAAGTTATGAAGTACAGTTAGCTTTTATAGATAGAATAGGTAAGGGGGTTATTGAAGGTATCTTATGTGGCTCTTCATTAAATATAATTTTATTGTAAAACCTAAACATTCCCACAAGCCTAAACATTCACCACTTGCACTTAAGCAGCTTCTATATATGGCAACCCTATCTGTGTGTGAATGTGTATTTTTGTGTATATATATGTGTATATACTGTATATGTAGTATGTAATACACACACACACACAAATATATTTTTGTGTACATATGTGTGTGAATGTGTATATTTGTATATATATATATATATATATATATATATATATATATATATATATGTGTATACTGTATATGTAGTATGTAATACACTCACACATATGTTTGTGTACATATGTGTGTGTTTGTGTATGTGTATACATGAGTGTGTGATTGCATGCATGTGTGTATGTGATATTTCTGTATTTCAGTGAGTATTACTTTGTGTATTGTATTAGTATGTTTTGATGTAATTTTGTTTATATGTTGATGTCAGCTGTTGCCAGTACTTTGTTGTTTTATGCAACTGTAACTATTTTACCAAATGTCCTGACAGGTGTGGCCTTTACAGATTTATCTGCCACTCAGACCACCGAGCCCACTGGCCCTTTTGTACCATCCTCTGAGCCTGCAACAACAACTGTAGGTGCTAAGGAGGGCCTAGCCACCAAAAACAGACGATCTGTTAAAGACTTTAAGTTGAGATCAGAAGCCTCTTCATGGGAGCAATCAGAACAGTACCAACCTCCCTAAAACCAAATCCATCTCCAGGTCTGTGGAAAACAAACAGCAGTGGATAAATAAGATTAGAAGTGATATTGCTTCCTCGCTAAATTCCAAACTGACTAAGCCCAAGGCAGATAGAAAAAGCTCAGAGACTAAAAGTCCATTGCGCAAGATCATTAACAAACTAAATTCCAAACTGACTACGCACAAGGCAGATAGAAAGAGCCCAGAGAGTACCAGTCCAATGCGCAAGATCATTAACAAACTAAATTCCAAACTGACTACGCACAAGGCAGATAGAAAGAGCCCAGAGAGCACAAGTCCAATGCGCACGATCATTAACAAACTAAAAGCAAGTGCAGGGAAAAAAGGCAAAGGTCCAACCACATATGCTGCAGCCCCAAGAACTAAGACCAGTGTCTATGGGGAAGAATCTACGTATGTTGCAGAATCAGTCCACTGACTGCAATCTAATTGCTTGGAGAAGGCTAGATGACAACAAGATTGTCATTATAATCTAATTGTCATCTAGCCTTCTCCTGTGGTCTCATTGTCATCTAGCCTATTGTTGCAGTCTAATTGTAATCTAATTGTTATCTACCTTCTCCTGCTGTCTCATTGTCATCTATTCTTCTCATTTGGTCTCATTGTCATCTAGCCTTTTCCTGTGGTCTAATTTTTATCTAATTGTCATCTAACGTTCTGTGGTCTTATAGTCATCTAGCCTTCTCCTGCAGCCTCAATTTCATCTAATTGTTATCTAGCTTTCTCCTGCAAGCTCATTGTTATCTAGCCTTCTCCTGCAGTTTCAATGTCATCTATGTTTCTCCTGCAGTCTCTTTGTCATCTAATTGTTATCTAGCCTTATCCTGCAGCCTCATTGTCATCTAATTGTTATCTAGCCTTATCCTGCAAGCTTATTGTTATCTAGCCTTTTTATGCAGTCTCACTGTAATCAACCCTTCTGCAGTCTCATTGCCATCTAGCCATCTCCTGCAGCCTTATTGCCATCTAGCCATCTCCTGCAGTCAGTCTTATTGCCATCTAGCCATCTCCTGCAGCCTTATTGCCATCTAGCCATCTCCTGCAGCCTTATTGCCATCTAGTCATCTCCTGCAGCCTTATTGCCATCTAGCCATCTCCTGCAGCCTTATTGCCATCTAGCCATCTCCTGCAGCCTTATTGCCATCTAGCCATCTCCTGCAGCCTTATTGCCATCTCCTGCAGCCTTATTGCCATCCAGCCATCTCCTGCAGCCTTATTGCCATCTAGCCATCTCCTGCAGCCTTATTGCCATCTCCTGCAGCCTTATTGCCATCTCCTGCAGCCTTATTGCCATCTAGCCATCACCTGCAGCCTTATTGCCATCTCCTGCAGCCTTATCGCCATCTAGCCATGTCCTGCAGCCTTATCGCCATCTAGCCATCTCCTGCAGCCTTATTGCCATCTAGCCATCTCCTGCAGCCTTATCGCCATCTAGCCATCTCCTGCAGCCTTATAGCCATCTAGCCATCTCCTGCAGCCTTATCGCCATCTAGCCATCTCCTGCAGCCTTATCGCCATCTAGCCATCTCCTGCAGCCTTATCGCCATCTAGCCATCTCCTGCAGCCTTATTGCCATCTAGCCATCTCCTGCAGCCTTATCGCCATCTAGCCATCTCCTGCAAGCCTTATTGTCATCTAGCCATCTCCTGCAGCCTTATTGCCATCTAGCCATCTCCTGCAGCCTTATTGCCATCTAGCCATCTCCAGCAGCTTTATTGCCATCTAGCCATCGCCTGCAGCCTTATTGCCATCTAGCCATCTCCTGCATCCTTATTGCCATCTAGCCATCTCCTGCAGCCTTATTGCCATCTAGCCATCTCCTGCAGCCTTATTGCCATCTAGCCATCTCCTACAGCCTTATTGCCATCTAGCCATCTCCTGCAGCCTTATTGCCATCTAGCCATCTCCTGCAGCCTTATTGCCATCTAGCCATCTCCTGCAGCTTTATTGCCATCTAGCCATCTTCTGCAGCCTTACTGCCATCTCCTGCAGCCTTATTGTCATCTAGCCATCTCCTGCAGCCTTATTGCCATCTCCTGCAGCCTTATTGTCAACTAGCCATCTCCTGCAGCCTTATTGTCATCTAGCCATCTCCTGCAGCCTTACTGCCATCTCCTGCAGCCTTATTGTCATCTAGCCATCTCCTGCAGCTTTATTGCCATCTCCTGCAGCCTTATTGTCTTCTAGCCATCTCCTGCAGCCTAATTGCCATCTAGCCATCTCCTACAGCCTTATTGCCATCTAGCCATCTCCTGCAGCCTTATTGCCATCTAGCCATCTCCTGCAGCCTTATTGCCATCTAGCCATCTCCTACAGCCTTATTGCCATCTAGCCATCTCCTGCAGCCTTATTGCCATCTAGCCATCTCCTGCAGCCTTATTGCCATCTGGCCATCTCCTGCAGCCTTATTGTCATCTAGCCATCTCCTGCAGCCTTATTGTCATCTAGCCATCTCCTGCAGCCTTATTGCCATCTACCCATCTCCTGCAGCCTTATTGCCATCTAGCCATCTTCTGCAGCCTTATTGCCATCTAGCCATCTCCTACAGCCTTATTGCCATCTAGTCATCTCCTACAGCCTTATTGTCATCTAGCCATCTCCTGCAGCCTTATTGCCATCTCCTGCAGCCTTATTGCCATCTCCTGCAGCCGTATTGCCATCTAGCCATCTCCTGCAGCCTTATTGCCATCTAGCCATCTCCTGCAGCCTTATTGCCATCTCCTGCAGCCTTATTGCCATCTAGCCATCTCCTGCAGCCTTATTGCCATCTAGCCATCTCCTGCAGCTTTATTGCCATCTCCTGCAGCCTTATTGCCATCTAGCCATCTCCTGCAGCCTTATTGCCATCTAGCCATCTCCTGCAGCCTTATTGTCATCTAGCCATCTCCTGCCTTATTGCCATCTAGCCATCTCCTGCAGCCTTATTGCCATCTAGCCATCTCCTGCAGCCTTATTGCCATCTCCTGCAGCCTTATTGCCATCTAGCCATCTCCTGCAGCCTTATTGCCATCTCCTGCAGCCTTATTGCCATCTAGCCATCTCCTGCAGCCTTATTGCCATCTAACCATCTCCTGCAGCCTTATTGCCATCTAGCCATCTCCTGCAGCCTTATTGCCATCTAGCCATCTCCTGCAGCCTTATTGCCATCTCCTACAGTCTTATTGCCATCTAGCCATCTCCTGCAGCCGTATTGCCATCTCCTGCAGCCTTATTGCCATCTAGCCATCTCCTGCAGCCTTATTGCCATCTAGCCATCTCCTGCAGCCTTATTGCCATCTAGCCATCTCCTGCAGCCTTATTGCCATCTAGCCATCTCCTACAGCCTTCTTGCCATCTAGCCATCTCCTACAGCCTTATTGCCATCTAGCCATCTCCTGCTGCCTTATTGCCATCTCCTGCAGCCTTATTGCCATCTAGCCATCTCCTGCAGCCTTATTGCCATCTAGCCATCTCCTGCAGCCTTATTGCCATCTAGCCATCTCCTGCATCCTTATTGCCATCTCCTGCAGCCTTATTGCCATCTAGCCATCTCCTGCAGCCTTATTGCCATCTAGCCATCTCCTGCAGCCTTATTGCCATCTCCTACAGTCTTATTGCCATCTAGCCATCTCCTGCAGCCTTATCGCCATCTAGCCATCTCCTGCAGCCTTATCGCCATCTAGCCATCTCCTGCAGTCTTATCGCCATCTAGCCATCTCCTGCAGCCTTATCGCCATCTAGCCATCTCCTGCAAGCCTTATTGTCATCTAGCCATCTTCTGCAGCCTTATTGCCATCTAGCCATCTCCTGCAGCCTTATTGCCATCTAGCCATCTCCAGCAGCTTTATTACCATCTAGCCATCGCCTGCAGCCTTATTGCCATCTAGCCATCTCCTGCATCCTTATTGCCATCTAGCCATCTCCTGCAGCCTTATTGCCATCTAGCCATCTCCTGCAGCCTTATTGCCATCTAGCCATCTCCTACAGCCTTATTGCCATCTAGCCATCTCCTGCAGCCTTATTGCCATCTAGCCATCTCCTGCAGCCTTATTGCCATCTCCTGCAGCCTTATTGCCATCTAGCCATCTCCTGCAGCTTTATTGCCATCTAGCCATCTTCTGCAGCCTTACTGCCATCTCCTGCAGCCTTATTGTCATCTAGCCATCTCCTGCAGCCTTATTGCCATCTCCTGCAGCCTTATTGTCATCTAGCCATCTCCTGCAGCCTTATTGTCATCTGGCCATCTCCTGCAGCCTTACTGCCATCTCCTGCAGCCTTATTGTCATCTAGCCATCTCCTGCAGCTTTATTGCCATCTCCTGCAGCCTTATTGTCTTCTAGCCATCTCCTGCAACCTTATTGCCATCTCCTGCAGCCTTATTACCATCTAGCCATCTCCTGCAGCCTTATTGCCATCTAGCCATCTCCTACAGCCTTATTGCCATCTAGCCATCTCCTGCAGCCTTATTGCCATCTAGCCATCTCCTGCAGCCTTATTGCCATCTAGCCATCTCCTACAGCCTTATTGCCATCTAGCCATCTCCTGCAGCCTTATTGCCATCTAGCCATCTCCTGCAGCCTTATTGCCATCTGGCCATCTCCTGCAGCCTTATTGTCATCTAGCCATCTCCTGCAGCCTTATTGTCATCTAGCCATCTCCTGCAGCCTTATTGCCATCTAGCCATCTCCTGCAGCCTTATTGCCATCTAGCCATCTCCTGCATCCTTATTGCCATCTCCTGCAGCCTTATTGCCATCTAACCATCTCCTGCAGCCTTATTGCCATCTAGCCATCTCCTGCAGCCTTATTGCCATCTAGCCATCTCCTGCAGCCTTATTGCCATCTAGCCATCTCCTGCAGCCTTATTGCCATCTAGCCATCTCCTGCAGCCTTATTGCCATCTCCTACAGTCTTATTGCCATCTAGCCATCTCCTGCAGCCTTATAGCCATCTAGCCATCTCCTGCAGCCTTATCGCCATCTAGCCATCTCCTGCAGCCTTATCGCCATCTAGCCATCTCCTGCAGCCTTATCGCCATCTAGCCATCTCCTGCAGTCTTATTGCCATCTAGCCATCTCCTGCAGCCTTATCGCCATCTAGCCATCTCCTGCAAGCCTTATTGTCATCTAGCCATCTTCTGCAGCCTTATTGCCATCTAGCCATCTCCTGCAGCCTTATTGCCATCTAGCCATCTCCAGCAGCTTTATTGCCATCTAGCCATCGCCTGCAGCCTTATTGCCATCTAGCCATCTCCTGCAGCCTTATTGCCATCTAGCCATCTCCTGCAGCCTTATTGCCATCTAGCCATCTCCTGCAGCCTTATTGCCATCTAGCCATCTCCTACAGCCTTATTGCCATCTAGCCATCTCCTGCAGCCTTATTGCCATCTAGCCATCTCCTGCAGCCTTATTGCCATCTCCTGCAGCCTTATTGCCATCTAGCCATCTCCTGCAGCTTTATTGCCATCTAGCCATCTTCTGCAGCCTTACTGCCATCTCCTGCAGCCTTATTGTCATCTAGCCATCTCCTGCAGCCTTATTGCCATCTCCTGCAGCCTTATTGTCATCTAGCCATCTCCTGCAGCCTTATTGTCATCTGGCCATCTCCTGCAGCCTTACTGCCATCTCCTGCAGCCTTATTTTCATCTAGCCATCTCCTGCAGCTTTATTGCCATCTCCTGCAGCCTTATTGTCTTCTAGCCATCTCCTGCAACCTTATTGCCATCTCCTGCAGCCTTATTACCATCTAGCCATCTCCTGCAGCCTTATTGCCATCTAGCCATCTCCTACAGCCTTATTGCCATCTAGCCATCTCCTGCAGCCTTATTGCCATCTAGCCATCTCCTGCAGCCTTATTGCCATCTAGCCATCTCCTACAGCCTTATTGCCATCTAGCCATCTCCTGCAGCCTTATTGCCATCTAGCCATCTCCTGCAGCCTTATTGCCATCTGGCCATCTCCTGCAGCCTTATTGTCATCTAGCCATCTCCTGCAGCCTTATTGTCATCTAGCCATCTCCTGCAGCCTTATTGCCATCTACCCATCTCCTGCAGCCTTATTGCCATCTAGCCATCTTCTGCAGCCTTATTGCCATCTAGCCATCTCCTACAGCCTTATTGCCATCTAGCCATCTCCTACAGCCTTATTGTCATCTAGCCATCTCCTGCAGCCGTATTGCCATCTCCTGCAGCCTTATTGCCATCTCCTGCAGCCTTATTGCCATCTAGCCATCTCCTGCAGCCTTATTGCCATCTCCTGCAGCCTTATTGCCATCTAGCCATCTCCTGCAGCCTTATTGCCATCTAGCCATCTCCTGCAGCCTTATTGCCATCTCCTGCAGCCTTATTGCCATCTAGCCATCTCCTGCAGCCTTATTGCCATCTAGCCATCTCCTGCAGCCTTATTGTCATCTAGCCATATCCTGCCTTATTGTCATCTAGCCATCTCCTGCAGCCTTATTGCCATCTCCTGCAGCCTTATTGCCATCTAGCCATCTCCTGCAGCCTTATTGCCATCTCCTGCAGCCTTATTGCCATCTCCTGCAGCCTTATTGCCATCTAGCCATCTCCTGCAGCCTTATTGCCATCTAGCCATCTCCTGCAGCCTTATTGCCATCTAGCCATCTCCTGCATCCTTATTGCCATCTCCTGCAGCCTTATTGCCATCTAACCATCTCCTGCAGCCTTATTGCCATCTAGCCATCTCCTGCAGCCTTATTGCCATCTAGCCATCTCCTGCAGCCTTATTGCCATCTCCTACAGTCTTATTGCCATCTAGCCATCTCCTGCAGCCGTATTGCCATCTCCTGCAGCCTTATTGCCATCTAGCCATCTCCTGCAGCCTTATTGCCATCTAGCCATCTCCTGCAGCCTTATTGCCATCTAGCCATCTCCTGCAGCCTTATTGCCATCTAGCCATCTCCTACAGCCTTCTTGCCATCTAGCCATCTCCTACAGCCTTATTGCCATCTAGCCATCTCCTGCTGCCTTATTGCCATCTCCTGCAGCCTTATTGCCATCTAGCCATCTCCTGCAGCCTTATTGCCATCTAGCCATCTCCTGCAGCCTTATTGCCATCTCCTGCAGCCTTATTGCCATCTAGCCATCTCCTGCAGCCTTATTGCCATCCCATGCAGCCTTATTGCCATCTAGCCAACTCCTGCAGCCTTATCGCCATCTAGCCATCTCCTGCAGCCTTATCGCCATCTAGCCATCTCCTGCAGCCTTATCGCCATCTAGCCATCTCCTGCAGCCTTATCGCCATTTAGCCATCTCCTGCAGCCTTATTGCCATCTAGCCATCTCCTACAGCCTTATTGCCATCTAGTCATCTCCTGCAGCCTTATTGCCATCTAGTCATCTCCTACAGCCTTATTGCCATCTAGCCATCTCCTGCAGCCTTATTGCCATCTAGCCATCTCCTGCAGCCGTATTGCCACCTAGCCATCTCCTGCAGCCTTATAGCCATCTAGTCATCTCATCTTTAATGCCATCTAGCCATCTCCTGCAGCCTTATTGCCATCTAGTCATGTCCTACAGCCTTATTGCCATCTAGCCTTCTCCTGCAGTCTCACTGTCACCTAGTCTTCTCCTGCTGTCTCACTGTCATCTGTCCTTCTCCTGCTGTCTCACTGTCATCTGTCCTTCTCCTGCTGTCTCACTGTCATCTGTCCTTGTCCTGCTGTCTCACTATCATCTGTCCTTCTCCTGCAGTCTCACTGTCACCTAGTCTTTTCCTGCTGTCTCACTATCATCTGTCCTTCTCCTGCAGTCTCACTGTCACCTAGTCTTCTCCTGCTGTCTCACTGTCATCTGTCCTTCTCCTGCAGTCTCACTATTATATAGCCTTCTCCTGCAGTCTCACTGTCACCTAGCCTGCTCCTGCTGTCTCAATGTCATCTGTCCTTCTCCTGCTGTCTCAATGTCACCGGTCCTTCTCCTGCAGTCTCACTGTCATCTGTCCTTCTGTGGTCTGTATGATTACCTTGTACTCTCTTTGATATCGGTAGTACTCTCTGTGATATCGGTATTACAGTCTCTCTCTTGTTTCCCCTCTTGCAGTCTCACTGTCTACACCCTCTATCAATATTGTGTTTGCTCTCTGTAAGTCTATTTCAGTGCTCACTTTAACCCAGTGTCAACAATAAGGCATTAATGATTATTGCAATAAGAACCAAATAAGGAGCCACAGAAAAGCATTATCTTTATAGAAACCCTAACAAAAAAAAAGATTGAGGGAAGTGGCTATACAAACTATAAATTATAACATAGTACAATACCATGATATAATATTGGTTTAACGGCCCAACAAAAATGCATCGATTGCCAAAACTGTAGTTACACATATGGGATATGTAATGGTTGGATTAATTATTAATAATAACTATGTGGTGCCTTTTGCTACATCCGTCCCATATTTGACAGTGCCAGTTTGAAAGTCCTACTACACTGTACATACTTCTGCGCTCCCTACCCTATAAAAATCCTCTTTTTATAAAGGCTTCTGTGATGAAAATCTAGAGGAAACCAAAGAAAAATTAGCCTACAACATTAATACTTGTACACAAGACGTTATCAGACAAGATAAAGCCTTATATATGTTAAACAAAAAATAACAAAACAAAGTCTGCTTATAAAAATAAAACAAAGCTCTCAGCATTCTGCAAATGGTATCCAAACGTTTCCTGATACAAACCCAAGAAGACAACAATGCGACTATAGATCAGACGTGTCCCAGATCCACTCTGTTCTGATTAGGGTCCATATTGTTGTCCAGGAAAGATTTGAATAAAACTCTGATGAAGAGCAGACACACTTATGGACAGCACCTCTACTGTCACCCTGAAGCCTAAAGTTAATCCGTCCGAACTGACTAAAGTCTCTAAGAAGACAAAACAACCTGCACAGTTTATGTACAAGAGAAATATCTGAGAAAGGCACAAATAATGTTTTTATAAATAAAGTTTTGTCTTCCAAATTACAAAATTAGAAAGTTTCATTTTTGCATGTCAAATATATTGGAATGTAAAGTTTTACTTAAACATTGTGTTGAAGCTGTGGGTTCTGACTATTTACATTAATGGTATAAGCTGGCCAAGTAGATTTCTATATTTTAGCATGTGAGCCTGACCGTTATGATGAGTTAGAAAAGAGTGGTTTAGGAAGGAGCGCCTAGGGGAAGGCTAGGTCTAAATGCGGGTTGGACTCAAATGTCACTGAGGTCCGTCGATAGATTATTATAGAGGGTTACTTGGATAACCGAAGTTGCTAATAGTGACGTCACTATTAGCAACTTATTATCATTTTTATTTTATATTTTTCACGGTGAATACTTTATTGTAACCCCTTAATTGGAGTGTTCTCACTTAGCACTCTGTCACAATTTAATCCTATTTACTTCAGTATACCCTCAGAGTAGCATCTAGGAGTCATATCTGTATCAATGTTTAATTTTAGCTATAACATTTATTAAAACCAGCTATGAGACATTAGATTTTAACATTGATCTTATCATTGCAACTTTTATATTGCCATTTTTAATGTAAATTTGCTTACATGGATCCATGTCTTATGTATAATTAGTGTTATATCTTATATATTTTTTATATGTGATTTTGAATGTAATAAACCTTTTATGTACACACATCCTTCAGATATCCCAATCCACAATTTCGGTTATCGAAGTAACCCTCTATAATAATCTATCGACGGACCTCAGTGACATTTGAGTCCAACCCGCATTTAGACCTAGCCTTCCCCTAGGCGCTCCTTCCTAAACCACTCTTTTCTAGTACCTTCTTCATGGGTAACTAGGGACCCATTGGTATTAGGAGCTATAGGTCGTTTTTAGTTAGCGCTGTTGGATAACCCTCCCCGTTATGATGAGTTATTCATAACAGTGCTGTGTTTGGCTGAAGGGACACCAGCCTCCCTTGTGTGCAGATATTACCTTTAGCTCTGTGTTCATTAGGTGTTAAACTGTTACCTTATCACACTTGATGAAGCCAAATAGGAACGGATATGTAACCAGATTAGACTAGTGTGCCCTCCCAAATCTATTTACTGGTAATTTACAGGAAAATGTGGCAAAATAAATAATTATGGTATTTTATAAAGTTTTTTTTATGTTGAATGATTAAGGGCTAGATTACAAGTAGAGCGGCATTTTGCGTTTAACGTATACTGTTTTTTTCTCCAGCTGGAACCATAAACACCCACTCTCTTGCGCAAATACCATGACATATTCTCATTAGCACAAACCCGACATGAAAATATGAATATTTCAAATTCCGATGTTCTTTACATAACGAAATATGTTCTATTTATTCATAAATGTATATATATATATATATATAGATGATTGTTTTTAAACAATAACAACAAGGTACAGATATATATATATATATATATATATATATATATATATATATATATATAGGAATATCTATTTAGAAATACTTAGAACATATTCTACTATGTACAGAACATTGGAATGTGAAATATTCACAGTAAATACATAGTTACAACCTTTATTAAATATGAATATTGCATAAATATCTTTTTACAAGTTTTCATCTACTTAACTGCAATGGGCTCCAATACACTTATATATAGGTTAATGTGTTTATATTCGTCGTCCCTATATTAGGGTTATGGTGGCCAAAATAATCTATTGAGTATCCGTGTAAAGTCAGTAATAGCAGATATTTAAGGGAGCTTATATAAAAAATGTAGATAAAGTCAATGAAGTTAAAAAAGGTGAAAACACAAGGTTTGCAACCGCACTACACAAGTACAAGGGGAGTGCCTATGTATATCTACTGTAGGTTCAAATGTAGATATAGGCTGGGGTGCTTATGCAAAAATCAGAGATTCAGAAAAAACTTGAGCCAAAAATATAGATTAATGGCTCGGTATAGGATGCATATATTTAGCACTTCCTATCCCCTATATATGGTTCTAGATCTGGAGTAGGAATGTTGTGAGTGTGGGGCGACGTGATGCTTAAATTAAAATCTAACTTTTATTTCAACACTTAAAACATTTTTCCAAGTGGTTACTCTCTCAAGATTGTACAGTTAATATTAGTATAGCCCAATCTCTATCAGAATATGCTCTATGTCAATTTGTGTTTTTAAATTGTATGTGGAATTTTGTTTTTAAGTGTTGAAATAAAAGTTAGATTTTAATTTAAGCATCACATCGCCCCACACTCACAACATTCCTACTCCAGATCTAGAACCATATATAGGGGATAGGAAGTGCTAAATATATGCATCCTATACCGAGCCATTAATCTATATTTTTGGCTCAAGTTTTTTCTGAAGTTAAAAAAGGTGCCTGATATATCCCAAAAGGTACTGAAAAAATACTGCAGGAGATTACATAGATTCTAAATCCATAATTACAAAATATATCCCACAGCCAATATGTATAGGAGGAATATCCAGGTAGTAATAATCAAAATATGGCTAGTGATGGTGTATTTGTAATCCACAGTGTCGTCCTTATATTAGGGTTATGGTGGCCAAAATAACCTATTGAGTATCCGTGTAAAGTCAGTAATAGCAGATATGTAAGGGAGCCTTACCGGACCCGGTATTGCGGGGATTTCCGTGAAGTTGCTTCAATTTGTGTTCTCCCGGTTGTCCTTACAGCGTCCTGCAGTGTATAAATTTGCTGATGCTTCTGGGAGATCCCATGACACACTCCCCTTTACCAATCAGGTAACCGGTATCTCTTTGGCTTGTAATTCAAAAGTTGAAAAGGGTTTAATTTCTAAATTGTATCGTAAATGTGTTTATTAGGAATAATCCAAGGGTATCCTGTAGCTCACACAAGTCTATCCTCTATGCGATTACGCAACAGCAAGTTTACACACTGCAGGACGCTGTAAGGACAACTGTTGGAAGAAGAAAATTTGTAGCAACTTCATGGAAACCCCCATAACACCACTTCAGAGGTCCGGTAAGGCTCCCTTACATATCTGCTTTTACTGACTTTACACGGATACCCAATCGGTCATTTTGGCCGCCATAACCCTTATATAAGGACGACACCATCGCTAGCCCTATTTTGATTATTACTACCTGGATATTCCTCCTATACATATCGGCTGTGGCATATATTTTGTAACTACGGACTTAGAATCTATATAATCTCCTGCAGTATTTTTTCAGTACCTTTTGGGAGATATAAGGCACCATTTTTAACTCCATTGACTTTATCTACATTTTTTATATAATCTATTATTATATTATTTTTTACTAATTTTTTTGGTTGTGGCCACTACAGTCAGTTGGTTGAATGAATTGGATGAATGAGTATATTTTTTAAACCTTATGTTTATCAATTTGAGACATTTTACCTATAATAAATTTCTGAGAAACTGATACATTTGCGATTTATTATATATTTAATATTTATTATATTTCAAATTTGAGCTTATTGTAAAACGTGTGTGTACCCTCTAGCTTTTTTCTAAAACGCCACTCTACTTTTCTTTTAACTGTATTTTTTCAGAAAACAGTTAAACACAGCTCTGAGATTGCGGTAACGTAAATCAAGATTGCGCTAGCGCAATCCCAATTTCGCTCAACTTGTAATATCAGCGCAATTAAAAAAGTTTGTGAAAACACAATATCGCTTGCTCAAATATTTTTGTACCTCACTTGTAATCTAGCCCTAAACATTTTATATTACATTCTTATAGTGTTTACTGTCCCATAAAGGTCTTTCCGATTATCTCTGGAATGGAATCCAAGCTGAACACAGCCAGTGATTGGCAAGGATGTAAGACTGCCGCTGTCGATTCACTCAACAACTGTTTCTTACTTGGGACCAGCAGTACTCTGAGGCTTACAAATAAAACTTTATTGCAAAAATGACATGCTCTAATATAGGGGATGGCAAACATTTTCTGTATTGGGCAGGGTTGCCAGCTGTTCACCAGGAAAATACTTGAGAACCTGTAGGTGCCTGGGCACAGTTAGTAGGTGGAGTCACACAAACCGCTACAGCATATCTGTTTCTGATTATGGCTGCTGGACACATGAAATGATAAGAGTTTATATAAGAAACCTAGGGGACAACTGTGTATAAGATTGTCTGTACGTGGATACAGAGGCTGACATCAGCATGGCAAGGGCAAAGCTGGAACTGTGTATCCAGGGGGAGCTATTAAATAACAATAAGACCACTCTAATTAAATCTGGGGGAACTAAATTTTATCACTACCTTTACACCACAGCATATGCAAATGAGAGATGCAATTTGCAGCAGATGGGATGTTCCGAATACTGACAAAAGCCTTATTCTGCTGGAAGTCTATATATAAAAAAAAATTGTAGTCAAGGTAGTACCCCCCTTACCCGCCGCTAGGGGGGTACTACCTTGGCTACAATTTTTTATATATATATATATATATATTAAATGTAAAAAAAAAATTTATTTAAACTTAATAAAGAAAAGTAGATATGTGCATGAGCGAAAAATTTGTTTCGGTTCGGATTGATTCGGATATTTTCGAATTTCGGTTTGGATCGATTCGAAATCGGCAAAATTTGAATGAATTCGTTTCGGATTTATTCGGATTCGAATAAATTCGGCTGAATTCGGTTAGATTCGGTTCGGTTCAGAAATTCGGAATTTCGGTAGGTGGCATATGCTGTGTATTAGACTAGTATTATGAACTGTATATTAGGTGTAACTCATAGCAGAGTGCAGTGAATGTCAGACGGATTTGAAGATAGTATTGCCTATTCGAATACAATGGTCTTCCTCTAGTCTAGGGGATCTATTTCATAGGTTCTCTGTTATCGATCGTATAGATTTCTTCTCCTACCTCCCTTTTCAGATCGACGATATACTCTTATATACCATTACCTCTACTGATTCTCGTTTCAGTACTGGTTTGGCTATCTACTACATGTAGATGAGTGTCCTGGGGTAAGTAAGTCTTATTTTTTGTGACACTCTAAGCTATGGTTGGGCACTTTATATGTAAAGTTCTAAATATATGTGTTTAAACTTATATTTGCCATGATTCAGGATAATAAGTATTCCTTCATTCAGACTGTCAGTTTCATTATTTGGGATAATGCATATGAATAAATATTTTTTTCTCATCTTGAAAATTTTCAATTGACTTTTTTTCCCTGCGGGCTGTTAGGCTCGCGGGTGCAGAAAATGCTTCAATTTATTGCGTCATTCTTGGCGCAAACTTTTTTGGTGCAAAATTTTGTCATTTCCGGCGCCGTAGTTGACCCTGGAAGTTTGTTACGTCATTTTTTGACGCATGTGTGTTCAGACGTTTTTTTGCGCCAAAAAATGTGGGCGTCGTTTTCGGTGTCAGAAGACGTGGCGTCATACTTGGCGCCAAAAAATATGGGTGTTGTACTTGGCGCCAATAATGTGGGTGTCATACTTGGCGCCAAAAATGTGGGCATCATACTTGTTCACTTTTTCTCACATTATTTAAGTCTCACTTTTTTGTTCCTTCTGGTTGCTAGAAGCTTGTTTATTTTGCATTTTTTCCCATTCCTGAAACTGTCATTTAAGGAATTTGATAATTTTGCTTTATATGTTGTTTTTTTCTATTACATATTGCAAGATTTTCCATTCACTGTTCCTAGATCAGAACATGCTGAGGGATTCCTGTTGACTGAGATCAGTCCTACCAAAGCTAAGTTAATTTATTTTAAATGTTATGAATGTTTATCTTTAGCTATGGTTTGTAATAAGTTATCATGATAAACTTTTACATGCAGAATCCATTAGTATTTATGCTTTATATATTGCTATTCTTTTTACATCTTATGTACAAGATATACTTAGAAATTTATAAGAATTTTTTTCTGATTCTATTTTAAAGGCTTTGTCTGACATCCCGCCTTCTAATAAATTTGCAGGTCTTTTTCAAACTTCTTTTTTAGTTGATGAAGTTTCAAATGACCAACAACATATTGAATTATCCTTCTCTGATGGTGTTTTTTTCTCATTCAGAATTTTTCTTCATCAGATATTGACACTAACAAATCTACTTTTCTTTCATGTAATTAGCAAGAGTCCATGAGCTAGTGACGTATGGGATATACATTCCTACCAGGAGGGGCAAAGTTTCCCAAACCTCAAAATGCCTATAAATATACCCCTCACCACACCCACAAATCAGTTTTACAAACTTTGCCTCCCATGGAGGTGGTGAAGTAAGTTTGTGCTAGATTCTACGTTGATATGCACTTCGCAGCAGGCTGGAGCCCGGTTTTCCTGTCAGTGTGCAGTGAATGTCAGAGGGATGTGAAGAGAGTATTGCCTATTTGAATTCAATGATCTCCTTCTACGGGGTCTATTTCATAGGTTCTCTGTTATCGGTCGTAGAGATTCATCTCTTTCCTCCCTTTTCAGATCGACGATATACTCTTATATATACCATTACCTCTACTGATTCTCGTTTCAGTACTGGTTTGGCTTTCTACTACATGTAGATGAGTGTCTTGGGGTAAGTAAGTTTTATTTTCTGTGACACTCTAAGCTATGGTTGGGCACTTTTATATAAAGTTCTAAATATATGTGTTCAAACATTTATTTGCCTTGATTCAGGATGTTCAACGTTCCTTATTTCAGACAGTCAGTTTCATATTTGGGATAATGCATATGAATAAATCAATTTTTTCTTACCTTAAAATTTGACTTTTTTCCTGTGGGCTGTTAGGCTCGCGGGGGCTGAAAATGCTTCATTTTATTGCGTCATTTTTGGCGCGGACTTTCTTGGCGCAAAAATGTTCTTGTCATTTCCGGCGTCATACATGTCGCCGGAAGTTGCGTCATTTTTTTTACGTTTTTGCGCCAAAAAATGTTGGCGTTACCGGATGTGGCGTCATTTTTGGCGCCAAAAGCATTTAGGCGCAAAATTATGTGGGCGGCTTTTTTGGCGCTAAAAAATTTGAGCGTCATTGTTGTCTCCACAATATTTAAGTCTCATGGTTTATTGCTTCTGGTTGCTAGAAGCTTGTTCATTGGCATTTTTTTCCCATTCCTGAAACTGTCATTTAAGGAATTTGATCAATTTTGCTTTATATGTTGTTTTTTCTATTACATATTGCAAGATGTCTCAGATTGACCCTGAATCAGAAGCCACTTCTGGAAAAACGCTTAACTGAGTTTCAGTTCTACCAAAGCTAAGTTCATTTATTTTAAATGTTATAAATGTTTATCTTTAGCTATGGTTTGTAATAAGTTATTATGATATACTTTTATATGCAAGAATCCATTAGTATTTATGCTTTATATATTGCCATTCTTACATCTTATGTATAAGAAATATTTTTCTGATTCTATTTTAAAGGCTTTGTCTGACTTCGTGCCTTCTAATAAAATTTTTAGGTCTTTTTCACTTCTTTTTTAATTATTGAAGTTTCAAATGACCAACAACATACTGATTTATCCTTCTCTGATGATGTTTTTTCTCTTTCAGAATTTTCTTCATCAGATATTGACACTAACAAATCTACTTTTTTATTATTTTTTTATTATTAAAGTACATTTGTTCTTTGTTGAAAAGGTGTTGATTATTTTGGATATTAAGGTAACTAGTTCTTTAAGACTAGCTGACACTATTTCTGCCTATTTATTCTTCTGTATTTTCAGAGGTTTTCTTTCCAATTCCCCATACTAGGGAATGGAATAGGCTGAAAATTTTCTTTTATTCCTTCTTCAAAGGTTTTAAACTATATTCTTTGCCAGCAGTTAAATTCAATTTGGAGGGTTCTCCAATTTATTGGGGCTATCTCTACTCCTACTAATTATGCTATTGTTTCTATAGCAAAATAGTATTTATTTTCCTTTAGTTAGTTGTATCTTATTTATGGAAAATTATTTAGTTTCAGGTACTTTTCTTGGTCCTGTGATTTATTTGGATATTGCAATTGCTTCATTTTAGCATTGTTAAGGGACAACATTTACTAGACTAGGTGCTGTTGCATTTGTCTTGTTGTTTTGCATTTATTGATTATGCAAGTCCACTGTATTGACTGGTCCTTTAAACTGGACTATCATGCTAATAATTTCATTTGTGTCTTCATTTTATTGAATATTTTCGCAAATGAGGGTAAATCTATGTCTTTAGCTATTTTAGCTAGAATAATTTTAAAAAAATCCATATTTCTTTTGTTCTTAGATAATCAATTATTTGTTTTATAATTGGATTCAATTCTTAACTGTTACTCTGGGCTTCAAGATTGAGTTCTAAGACTAAAACTTTAAGCTTATATTAGTTTGGTTGTTCTTATTAAGGAACGAATTCCTGAGTTCTTTCCCAAGTAACATGTTTATAATTGAAAAATTTTTCAGTTCGAAATCAGCTCCCTAATATTGCGATGTACGTGCCGTATTCCAGCTTGGCTGGTAAGGGGCAGGTTAAGACTTCTTTGAAATTTATTTGGTTCTATTTGGTCCAAATTTCTTTGATTTTATTCCAGTAAGGCTAACACTTTCTTTAAGTGTGTTTCTGTCCTATATATTTTGGGTACTGTTGAAGCATGGCTGGGCACCCATGGGGTTCAAGCACTGCTCAGACCTGGAATCTTCTGGGGTATTTCTTCCAGTTCCTTTTTTAGGAACTGGGTTTTGGAGTTTTATTCAAACTATTCTGCCTTTTTATGGTCAGTGATAGCATTATTTGTTTTCATTAGATACAATAAATGCATATTTTCATTTTTCTGTTTTCATTCAGATTATTTTCTGAGGATGCGGAATCTCATATGATTCACTTTGCTCTTCAGGACATAGTTAGAGGATCTTTTTTTCAAAAGCTCTTGATTCCTCACACAAGGGTCACCTTTTTTAGGTTTCCAGATAGTTTGTGTCACTGTCTTTGTCTCAATCAGACAAGGGACAATTTTATTGGGTTCCGTCTGTCGGTACCTTTAGTCTCTATTATTTCCTTCAGTTGCTATATATGCATAGAAGTTTTAGGTCTTATGGCCACAGCATTGGATTCAATTCCCTTTGCTCATTTTCAATAGAAAGAACCTTTCCAGTCTTTTATGATTGTTGTTTCTTCAAGAACATGGTTGTAGGATCAATTTACCAAAAAGTTTGTTCATTCCTCAGACAAGGGTAACCTTTTTAGGTTTCCAGATAGATTCAGTGTCCATGACTCTGTCTCTGATGGACAAGAGACGTCTGAAATTGGTTTCAGCTTATCGAAACCTTCAGTCTCAATCATTCCTTTCGGTAGCCTTATGCATGGAAATTCTAGGTCTTATGACTGCTGCATTGGACGCGATCCCCTTTGCTCGTTTTCACATGCGTCCTCTTCAGCTCTGTATGCTGAACCAGTGGTGCAGGGATTATACAAAGATATCTCAATTAATATCTTTAAAACCGATTGTTCGACACTCTCTGACGTGGTGGACAGACCACCATCGTTTAGTTCAGGGGGCTTCTTTTGTTCTTCCAACCTGGACTGTGATCTCAACAGATGCAAGTCTGACAGGTTGGGGAGCTGTATGGGGGTTTCTGACAGCACAAGGGGTTTGGGAATCTCAGGAGGCGAGATTACCAATCAACATTTTGGAATTCCGTGCAATTTTCAGAGCTCTTCAGTCATGGCCTCTTCTAAAGAGAGAGTCGTTCATTTGTTTCCAGACGGACAATGTCACAACAATGTCACAACCATGGCATATGTCAATCATCAAGGAGGGACTCACAGTCCTCTGGCTATGAAAGAAGTATCTCGAATACTTGTATGGGCGGAATCCAGCTCCTGTCTAATTTCTGCGGTTCATATCCCAGGTATAGACAATTGGGAAGCGGATTATCTCAGTCGCCAAACCCTACATCCGGGCGAATGGTCTCTTCACCCAGAGGTATTTCTTCAGATTGTTCAAATATGGGGACTTCCAGAAATAGATCTGATGGCTTCTCATCTAAACAAGAAGCTTCCCAGGTATCTGTCCAGATCCAGGGATCCTCAGGCGGAAGCAGTGGTTGTATTGTCACTTCCTTGGAAGTATCATCCTGCTTATATCTTTCCGCCTCTAGTTCTTCTTCCAAGAGTGATTTCCAAGATTCTAAAGGAGCGTTCGTTTATTCTGCTGGTGGCTCCAGCATGGCCTCACAGGTTTTGGTATGCGGATCTGTCCGGATGGCTACTTGCCAACCGTGGACTCTTCCGTTAAGACCAGACCTTCTATCGCAAGGTCCTTTTTTCCATCAGGATCTCAAATCCTTAAATTTGAAGGTATGGAGATTGAACGCTTGATTCTCAGTCATAGAGGTTTCTCTGACTCCGTAATTAATACTATGTTACAGGCTCGTAAATCTGTATCTAGGATGATATGTTATCGAGTCTGGAAGACTTACATTTCTTGGTGTTCTTCTCATCATTTTTCTTGGCATTCTTTTAGAATTCCTAGAATTTTACAGTTTCTTCAGGATGGTTTGGATAAAGGTTTGTCTGCAAGTTCCTTGAAAGGACAAATCTCTGCTCTTTCTGTTCTTTTTTCACAGAAAGATTGCTAGTCTTCCTTCCATTGTTTTGTACAAGCTTTGGTTCGTATAAAACCTGTTATTAAGTCAATTTCTCCTCCTTGGAGTTTGAATTTGGTTCTAGGGGCTCTTCAAGCTCCTCCGTTTGAAGCTATGCATTCGCTGGATATTAAATTACTTTCTTGGAAAGTTTTGTTTCTTTTGGCCATCTCTTCTGCTAGAAGAGTTTCTGAATTATCTGCTCTTTCTTGTGAGTCTCCTTTTCTGATTTTTCATCAGGATAAGGCGGTTTTGCGAACTTCATTTAAATTTTTACCTAAGGTTGTGAATTCTAACAACATTAGTAGAGAAATTGTAGCTCTTTCATTGTGTCCTAATCCTAGAACTCTAAGGAAAGATTGTTGCATTCTTTGGATGTAGTTAAAGCTTTGAAATATTATGTTAAACTACTAAAGATTTCCGAAAGACTTCTAGTCTATTTGTTATCTTTTCTGGTTCTAGGAAAGGTCAGAAGGCTTCTGCAATTTCTTTGGCATCGTGGTTAAAGTCTTTGATTCATCATGCTTATGTTGAGAAGGGTAGTACTCCGCCTCAAAGGGTTACAGCTCATTCAACTAGGTCAGTCTCTACTTCCTGGGCATTTAGGAATGAAGCTTCGGTTGATCAGATTTGCAAAGCAGCAACTTGGTCTTCTTTGCATACTTTTAATAAATTCTACCATTTTGATGTGTTTTCTTCCTCAGAAGCAGTCTTTGGTAGAAAAGTACTTCAGGCAGCTGTTTCAGTTTGATTCTTCTGCTTATATTTTCATTATAAGATTTAAACTTTGTTTTGGGTGTGGATTCTTTTTCAGCGGAATTGGCTGTCTTTATTTTATCCCTCCCTCTCTAGTGACTCTTGCGTTGAAGATCCACATCTTGGGTATTCATTACCCCATACGTCACTAGCTCATGAACTCTTGCTAATTACATGAAAGAAAACATAATTTATGTAAGAACTTAGCTGATAAATTCATTTCTTTCATATTAGCAAGAGTCCATGAGGCCCACCCTTTTTTTTGTGGTGGTTATGATTTTTTTGTATAAAGCACAATTATTCCAATTCCTTATTTTTTATGCTTTCGCACTTTTTTTCTTATCACCCAACTTCTTGGCTATTCGTTAAACTGATTTGTGGGTGTGGTGAGGGGTGTATTTATAGGCATTTTGAGGTTTGGGAAACTTTGCCCCTCCTGGTAGGAATGTATATCCCATACGTCACTAGCTCATGGACTCTTGCTAATATGAAAGAAATGAATTTATCAGGTAAGTTCTTACATAAATTATGTTTTTTATTTTTTAATAGAGTACATTTGTTCTTTGTTCAAAAGGTGTTGATTATTTTGGATATTGAAGTAACTAGTTCTTTGGATTTTAAAGACTAGCTAACGTTTAAATTCTGCTTATTTATCTTCTGTGATTTCTTCAGAGGTTTTTTCCAGTTCCTGAAACTAGGGAATGGAATAGGCTGAGGATTTTCTTTTAGTCCTTATTTAAGGTTTTTAAATTGTATTCTTTGCCGGCAGTTAGTTTTGAGTAAAGATTCCCCAAGTTAATGAGGCTATCTCTACTCCTGCTAAATATACTATTATTCTTATAGCAAATAGTATTTATTTTTTTCCTTCAGATGGTTGTATCTTATTTAAGGAAAATTATTTTCAGGTACTTTTCTTAGACCTGTAATTTATTTGGCTGATGTTGCAATTGCTTCATCTTTCTGGTTGGATACTTTAAGATCAAGTATCGGATTATGATTGGTTTAGCATTGTTAAAAGGACAAAATCTACTACTCATTTGAGGTTCAGACTAAGTGCTATTGCATTGTCTTGTTTTCTTGCATTTGTTGATCGTGCAAGTCCAGTGTGTTGACTGGTCCTTTAACTTAATTAACATGCTAATAATTTCATTTGTGTTGTCATTTTATTAAATATTTTTGCAAATGAGGTTTAATCTATGTCTTTAGCTATTTTAGCTAGAAGAACTTTGTGATTTCAATCTTGGATTGCTAATTTGATTTCTAAAATCCATATTTATTTTTTTCCAAGGTAATCAATTATTTGGTTCATAATTGGATTCAATTCTTTAACTGTTACTATGGGCTTCAAGATTGAGTTCTAAGACTAAAACTTTAAGCTTATATTAGTTTTCTGTTCTTACTAAAGAATGGAGTCCTGAATTCTTCCCCAAGTAACATGTTTATAATTGGAAGTTTTTTTCATCATTCAATTAAGCCTTTTTAAAGTCAGCTCCCCAAATTTGCATGTAGGTGCGGTTCTTATTCCAGCTTGGCTGGTAAGGGGCAGGTTGAGACTTTTTTTTTAAATTTGTTTGGTTCTATTCGGTCCAAACTTCTAAGACTTTGGGTACAGAATAGGATTCAGAGTAAAACCATCTGTGAGAAGTCATTTTTCTCTATCGTTTTCCAGCTATTTCAGTAAGACTAACACTTTCCTGAAGTGTATTCAGACCTATATGTTTTGGGTACTGGTGAAGCGCGGCTGGTCACCCGTTGGGGCTCAAGCGCTGCTCAGACCTGGAGTCTTCTGGGGTATTTATTCCAGTTCCATTTCTAGGAACTGGGTTTTGGGGTTTTATTCAAGACTATTCATTGTTCCAAAGATAGAAAATCTTTTTGATTTGTCATATAAGTGTACCATCTTTTAGAATGGAGTTTATATGGTCTATTCTACCTTTTTGGTCAGTGATTTGTTTACAATAGATGCATATCTTCATTTTCTGTTTTCATTCAGATTATTTTATTTTCTGAGATTCTCTTTTTTGACAAGTATTACCAATTTGTTGCTTTTCCTTCTGGTCTAGCGACAGCTCTAAGAATCTTTTCTAAGGTTCTCAGTGTTCCTTATTTGGACGGTATCGTGGTACTGGCTCAGTCTTTTCGTTCTGCGGAATCTGATACGAGTCAACTTTGTTGTCTCTTCAAGACATGGTTAGAGGATCTTCTTATCAAAAGCTCCTTGATTCCTCACACAAGGGTCACCTTTTTTTTTTAGTTTTCCAGATAAATTGTTTCAATGTTTTTGTCTCTAACAGACAAGTGACAAGTTTATTGGGTTCCATTTGTCGGAATTTTCAGTCTCTATTATTTCCTTCAAGTTGCTATATATGCATGGAAGCTTTAGGTTTCATGGCTGCAGCATTGGATTCGATTCCCTTTGCTCATTTAGGAAACCTTTCCAGTTTTCTTATGCTGAATAATGGTGCAGGGATTCTAGGATATAACTTTTTATATCTTTGAATCCTAATGTTAACTATCTTTGATTCGGTGGTTAAGATCACCATCATTTAGTTCTATAGGTCTCTTCGGTTCTTTCAACCTGGACCATGATCTGCAGATGCGAGTCTTTTAGGTTGGGAGGCTGTCTGAGGATCTCTGTCAGCACAAGGGGTTTGGAAATCTCAGGAGGCGAGATTACCATTTCCTATTTTTGGAACTCTGTGCATTCTCAGAGTTCTTCAGTTTGGTTTCTTTTTGAAGAAGAGACGTTTATTGTTTTCAGACAGACATTGTCACAATTGTGGCGTATGTCAATTATCAGGGTGGGACTATAAGTTCTTAGGCTGTGACAGAAATATCTTGGATATTTGCTTGGGCTAAATTCAGCTCCTATCTAATTTCTGTGGTCTTTTTCCCAGGTATAGACATTGGGAAGCGGATTATCTCTGTTAATCAAGCTTTACATCCGGGAGAATGGTCTTTTTTACCCAGATATGTTTTTCAATTTTTCAGATGTGAGGGCTTCCAGTAATAGATCTGTTGGCATCTCATCTAAACCAGGAACTTCCCTTGGGCCTATTTAGGTTCGGGGATCTTCAGGCGGAAGTAGTGTATGCATTGACACTTCTTTGGAATTATCAATCTGCCTATATTTTTTCATCTCTGGTTCTTCTTTTAAAAGTGATTTTCAAAATCATCAGAGAGCAATCTTTGGTGTGGCTGGTGGCTTTAGCATGGCCACACAGGTTTTGGTATATAGTTCTTGTTCGGATGTTCATTTGCCAATCTTGGTTACTTCCATTATAGCCATACCTTATATCTTAACTTTAATTTTTTTCATCAGGAATTCAAATTATTAATTTGATGGTATGAAAATTTAATGCTTAGTACTTAGTCATAGGAGTTTCTCTGACTCAGTAAGTAATACTATGTTGCAGGCTCGTAAATCTGTGTCTAATAGGATTTATTATCGAGTTTGGAAGATTTACATCTCATGATGCTCTTCTTATGAATTCTCTTGGCATTCTTTTAGAATTACTAGGATTTTATAGTTTCTTCTTTTTTTTTTTTTTCTTTTTTTTTTTTTAAATAGTTTTTATTGAGGTAGCAATGGCATACAAAAACAAACTCTTACATTTGTCATGGCAACACACCTATCAACATACATTGAATATCATGTATCCTATACAGAAGGCATGTCCTAGTGACCGTAAACAACATTAGATCCTAACCAGTAGGAAAATATAACAAGCCATGAGTGGCACCTCTTTTTTTTTTTATAAGTACATGTTAACTTGAACACCATTCAGTAAATTAACAAGTAGTAGTCAAACGGCCTAGCTTCCTTGTAGGGCACTAAATAAAAAGTAGGCCTTTGGGTGTCCATATCACTCACAACGGAACATACATGCACTATATAAGTACATGTTAACTTGAACACCATTAAATGAATTAACAAATAGTAGTCAAACGGCCTGGCTGTCCTGTAGGGCTCTAAATAAAAAAAATAGGCCTTTGAGTGTTCATATCATTCACACTAGAACATATATGTACAAAGAGTTTTAATCTTCTAAACAATTTTCAGGAGCATGCACACAACTAAGTGTGCATAAACTGCAAACCTGTACCACTATACAGCTAAAAAAAAACATAAGAAGCCCTAAACCACCCGTATTTAGTAAATCCCTGGGGATATTTAGCCACAATAGCCTCATATGTTAAACTGATTAAAAGGGGCTCTCAAACCTAAGCCTCCTCTCACCTAGGTCACAGGATTAACCTCAAAAGAGGTTAGGTTGCAAGTATTTGCTACAAAGTGTTAAGTCATATGTGAGGGTAAGCATTTATCCTTATACTTTTTATAATAAGACTGTATTGCTTCATCTGAGCATGCCCCTCCCAGCAGTAATATAATAGTTTAACTCATGCCTCCCCACATTAAATAATACATAGAAGGCAATTGAAATAAGGGGTTAATGATGAGGTATCTGTGAGCTTGTGTACCAATAGCTATAAATATTGAACCTCAATGCCTAGTTACTAGTAAAGTGGTGGTAGGAGGAGGTGTAATTAAACTCACATAAGCACCAGCTACAAGACATAAGTTATATGAATAATATCCCTCGCTGGAAGATCTTCCTCCTTACTAGATAGTGGAAGGGGCAACATAGATGCGAGTAGTTCTAAGCAAATATAGGCTGCAGGAGCCGACATCAGGCTGTTGGGCCATCATATATTTGTTCTACACAGTGTATAAAGCAAAGGGCATAGCCGCCATACCAGCAAACCAGCAGACCCGTAGATAGTCAGTGATTACAGCTCAGAGCCGCAACCACAGCCCCAAGTCTCATCTGTTCCCTGCCCACTCTCTTCAGCCGGTAGGATATGTTAACTGAGACCCGGCCGTAGTAAAAATGTGAGTGTGTGGTGTCGGCAGGTACTCGGATGCAGGCCCGCTCCCCAGCCCGCCAGCAAAGCGAGTATGCCCCCCCTCTAGCCGACACCAGCCCTGAAAAGTCCACAGAGTCCCAATTCCTTAAAATGGTAGATTACAATAGGGGCCAGCCGCAAATCCTCCAGCATGCGTCGGCACAGGTACCTGATTGAGAATATGGAGGCAGCTGCACAGCGACAGCCCGTCTGCAGCTTTTGTTTTTGTACACCAGCAGGGCCGCACGCAAGGGAGCCGGCCGCTTTCCCCACCCCGACCCTACCAGTCACCTCAGTTTGGCTGTCGCTAGCAAGGCAGGCAACGTCCGATTCTACCTCAGGCCATGCTTTGATGGGGGACTCTCTGCCGGCTTCCCTGCAAGACCCCACTGTCAGCGCGTCCTGGGCCTGCGGGACCAATGGTCTACCTGCTTCCTCCGGATTGAGGTCAATGGCCCCAGCCTTTTGTTGCTGCATATTAGGTTGGTCATAACGGATAAGCACAACTTCAGCGCTGGGCATATCCTCCCACTCCAATTCTGCGCAGTCATTTTGTGTTCCCAGTATTGCCATGAGACGATCAAATCTTTTGCTAAATAGCTTCTCTGACTCCGCAAATAGAGCTTGCAATTTAGTGTGTAGGTCCTCCTCCATGATCAAAGATATATTCTCTGCAGGATTAGTAGATTGGTTTTCGTACAGATATAGTTAATCTGCTCTGCTACCCCGGTTCCCCCGGGGCGGGGGGGGTGTGTGTGCTGAGATCTCTCTCCACGAGAGCCGTCAACAGACCTCAGCAGTCCGGTCTAAGAAGCTCAGTTCTTTTCAAAAAGTAGATACTCCGGCTTGGCACAGTAGCTGAAAGATATTTAGGTATAATTTAGCACCGGATGGTTGATAAATATCCAAGGTACAAGGCGGATTGTAAACTGACTTTAGAGAGCTCTCAGTTTGTCGACCATCTTGGGTCCTTGCCCGGACACGCCCCCTATAGTTTCTTCTTAAGGTTTTGTCTGCATGTTCCTTGAAAGGACAAATCTCTGCTTTTCCTGTGCTGTTTCACAGTAAGAATCGCTAAATCTTTCTAATATTCTTTGTTTTGTTCAGGCTTTGGTTCGTATCAAGCCTGTCATTAAGTCAATTTCTCCTCTTTGGAGTCTTAATTTGATTCTGAAGGCTTTACAGGCTCTTCTGTTTGAGCATATGCTTTCTTTGGACATTAATTACTTTTATGGAAAGTATTGTTCTTTTTAGACATCTCTTCAACTAGAACAGTTTTAAAATATCTGTTCTTTCTTGTGAATCTCCTTGTTCTGATTTTTCATCAGGATAAGGTGGTTTTTCCTCATTTCAATTTTCACCTAAAGTTGTGAATTCTAACAAAATTAGTGGAGGAATTATTGTCTTTTCATTGTGTCTTAATCCTAAAAATTCTTTGGTAAGATTCTTACTTTCTTTGGATGTGGTAAGAGTTTTGAAATATTATGTTGAAGCTATTCAGATTTCAGACAGACTTCTAGTCTGTTATCTTTTCTGGTTTTAGGAAAGGTCAGAAGGCTTCTGACATTTCTTTGGCATCTTGGTTAAAGCTTTTGATTCATCATGCTTATTTGGAGTCAGGTTAATCCCCGTCTCAGAGGATTACGGCACATTCTACTAGGTAAGTTTCTACTTCCTGGGCTTTTTAAGAATGAAGCTTCTGTTGATCAGATTTGCAAAGCAATGACTTGGTCTTCTTTGCATACTTTTACTAAATTCTACCATTTTGATGTTTTCTCTTCTTAGAAGCAGATTTTGGTAGAATAGTACTTCAGGCAGCTGTTTCAGTTTGATTCTTCTGCTTATATTTTCAGTTTTTTTCATTTTAAAACTTGAAACTTTTGATTTGGGTAGTGGATTAATTTTTCAGCAGAATTGGCTGTCTTTATTTTATCCCTCCCTCTCTAGTGACTCTTGCGTGGAAGTTCCACATCTTGGGTATCTGCTATCCCATACGTCACTAGCTCATGGACTCTTGCTAATTACATGAAAGAAAACATAACTTATGTAAGAACTTACCTGATAAATTCATTTCTTTTATATTAGCAAGAGTCCATGAGGCCCACCCTTTTTTGTGGTGGTTATGATTTTTTTGTATAAAGCACTATTATTCCAATTCCTTATTTTTGATGCTTTCACTCCTTTCTTATCACCCCACTTCTTGGTTATTCGTTAAACTGAATTGTGGGTGTCGTGAGGGGTGTATTTATAGGCATTTTAAGGTTTGGGAAACTTTGCCCCTCCTGGTAGGAATGTATATCCCATACGTCACTAGCTCATGGACTCTTGCTAATATGAAAGAAATGAATTTATCAGGTAAGTTCTTACATAAATTATGTTATTTTAGGATTTATATTTATTTTACAGGCAACTTTGTATTTATTTTAACTAAGTACAATAGCTATTAAATAGTTAATAACTATTTAATAGCTACCTAGTTAAAATAATTACAAAATTACCTGTAAAATAAATCCTAACCTAAGTTACAATTAAACCTAACACTACACTATCATTAAGTAAATTAAATAAATTAACTACAAGTACCTACAATTAAATACAATTAAATAAACTAAAGTACAAAAAAAACAAACACTAAATTACAAAAAATAAAAAAATATTACAAGAATTTTAATCTAATTACACCTAATCTAAGCCTCCTAATAAAATAAAAAAGCCCCCCAAAATAATAAAAGTCCCTACCCTATTCTAAAATACAAAGTAATCAGCTCTTTTACCAGCCCTTAAAAGGGTTTTTTGCGGGGCATTGCCCCAAAGTAATCAGCTCTTTTACCTGTAAAGAAAAATACAATACCCTCCCCAACATTAAAACCCACCACCCACATACCCCTACTCTAACCCACCCAAACCCCCCTTAAATACACCTAACACTACCCCCCTGAAGATCTCCCTACCTTGAGTCGTCTTCACCCAGCCGGGCCGAAGTCTTCATCTGATGGGGCAGAAGAGGACATCCAGACCAGCAGAAGTCTTCATCCAAGCGGGGCAAGAAGATGTCTTCCATCCATCAGAAGTCTTCATCCAGGCAGCATCTTCTATCTTCATCCATCCGGAGCGGAGCGGCAGCATCCTGAAGACATCCGACACGGAGCATCCTCTTCTTTCTTGATCCGACGACTAAATGACGATATCTTTAAGTGACGTCATCCAAGATGGCGTCCCTTGAATTCTGATTGGCTGATAGGATTTTATCAGCCAATCGGAATTAAGGTAGGAAAAATCTGATTGACCTTGCATTCTATTGGCTGTTAAGATCAGCCAATAGAATGCGAGGTCAATCTGATTGGCTGATTGGATCAGCCAATCGGATTGAACTTCAATCTGATTGGCTGATTGAATCAGCCAATCAGATTTTTCCTACCTTAATTCCGATTGGCTGATAGAATCCTATCAGCCAATCGGAATTCAAGGGACGCCATCTTGGATGATGTCACTTAAAGGTACCGTCATTTAAACGTCGGATCAAGAAAGAAGAGGATGCTCCGCGTCGGATGTCTTCAGGATGCTGCCGCTCCGCTCCGGATGGATGAAGATAGAAGACGCTGCCTGGATGAAGACTTCTGATGGATGGAAGACCTCTTCTTACCCCGCTTGGATGAAGACTTCTGCCGGTCTGGATGTCCTCTTCTGCTCCATCGGATGAAGACTTCGGCCCGGCTGGGTGAAGACGATTCAAGGTAGGGAGATCTTCAGGGGGGTAGTGTTAGGTTTTTTAAGGGGGGTTTGGGTGGGTTAGAGTAGGGGTATGTGGGTGGTGGGTTTTAATGTTGGGGGGTATTGTATTTTTCTTTACAGGTAAAAGAGCTGATGCCCCACAAAAAGCCTTTTTAAGGGCTGGTAAAAGCTGATTACTTTGTATTTTAGAATTGGGTAAGGACATTAAATATTTTGGGGGGCTTTTTTATTTTATTAGGGGGCTTAGATTAGGTGTAATTAGATTAAAATTCTTGTAATATTTTTTTATTTTTTGTAATTTAGTGGGTTTTTTTCGTACTTTAGTTTAGTTTATTTAATTGTAGGTACTTGTAGTTTATTTATTTAATGATAGTGTAGTGTTAGGTTTAATTGTAACTTAGGTTAGGATTTGTTTTCCAGGTAATTTTGTAATTATTTTAACTAGGTAGCTATTAAATAGTTATTAACTATTTAATAGCTATTGTACCTAGTTAAAATAAATACAAAGTTGCCTGCAAAATAAATATAAATCCTAAAATAGCTACAATGTAATTATTAGTTATATTGTAGCTATATTAGGGTTTATTTTACAGGTAAGTATTTAGTTTTAAATAGGATTAATTTATTTAATTAATTTAATGATAGTGTAGTGTTAGGTGTAATTGTAACTTAGGTTAGGATTTATTTTACAGGTAAATTTGTATTTATTTTAGCTAGGTAGTTATTAAATAGTTAATAACTATTTAATAACTATTGTACCTAGTTAAAATAAATACAAAGTTGCCTGTAAAATAAATATAAATCCTAAAATAGCTGCAATGTAACTATTAGTTATATTGTAGCTATATTAGGGTTTATTTTACAGGTAAGTATTTAGTTTTGAATAGGATTAATTTATGTAATTATAGTAATTTTATTTTGTTTTATTTAAATTATATTTAACATAGGGGGGTGTAAGGGTTAGGGTTAGACTTAGGTTTAGGGGTTAATAACTTTATTATAGTAGCAGCGACGTTGGGGGCGGGAGATTAGGGGTTAATAATTGTAGGTAGGTGGCGGCGATGTTAGGGAGGGCAGATTAGGGGTTAATACAATTTATTATAGTGTTTGCGAGGCGGGAGAGCGGCGGTTTAGGGGTTAATACATTTATTATCGTGGCGGCGATGTCCGGTCGGCAGATTAGGGGTTAATACTTGTAGTTAGGTTGCGGCGACGTTGGGGGAGGGGCAGATTAGGGGTTAATGAAATTTATTATAGTGTTTGCGAGGCTGGAGTGCAGATTAGGGATTAATAAATATAATATAGGTGTCGGCGATGTTAGGGACAACAGATTAGGGGTTCATAGCTATAATGTAGGTGGCGGTGGTGTCCGGTCGGCAGATTAGGGGTTAATACTTGTAGTTAGGTTGCGGCGACGTTGGGGGGGCAGATTAGGGGTTAATAAGTATAATGTAGGTGTCAGCGATGTTGGGGGCAGCAGATTAGGGGTTCATAGGGATAATGTAGGTGGCGGCGGTGTCCGGAGCGGAAGATTAGGGGTTAACAGTATAATGCAGGTGTCAGCGATAGCGGGGGTGGCAGATTAGGGGTTAATAAGTGTTAGATTATGGGTGTTTAGACTCGGGGTTCATGTTAGGGTGTTAGGTGTAGACTGAGGCCTAGATTTAGAGTTGGGCGGTAGCCGTGAAAACCAGCCTTAGAGGCTCCTAACGCTGGTTTTGGGCTACCGCTGGTATTTGGAGTCAGTCAGGAAAGGGTCTAACGCTCACTTTCCAGCCGCGACTTTTCCATACCGCAGATCCCCTTACATCATTTGCGTATCCTATCTTTTCAATGGGATCTTTCTAACGCCGGTATTTAGAGTCGTGGCTGAAGTGAGCGTTAGAAATCTAACGACAAAACTCCAGCCGCAGAAAAAAGTGAGTAGTTAAGAGCTTTCTGGGCTAACGCCGGTTTATAAAGCTCTTAACTACTGTGCTCTAAAATACACTAACACCCATAAACTACCTATGTACCCCTAAACCGAGGTCCCCCCACATCGCCGCCACTCGATTAAATTTTTTTAACCCCTAATCTGCCGACCGCCACCTACGTTATACTTATGTACCCCTAATCTGCTGCCCCTAACACCGCCGACCCCTATATTATATTTATTAACCCCTAACCTGCCCCCCACAACGTCGCCGCCAGCTACCTACAATAATTAACCCCTAATCTGCCGAGCGGACCGCACTGCTACTATAATAAAGTTATTAACCCCTAATCCGCCTCCCTCCCTCCTCAATAACCCTATAATAAATAGTATTAACCCCTAATCTGCCCTCCCTAACATCGCCGACACCTAACTTCAATTATTAACCCCTAATCTGCCGACCGAATCTCGCCGCTACTGTAATAAATGGATTAACCCCTAAAGCTAAGTCTAACCCTAACACTAACACCCCCCTAAGTTAAATATAATTTAAATCTAACAAAATAAATTAACTCTTATTAAATAAATTATTCCTATTTAAAGCTAAATACTTACCTGTAAAATAAACCCTAATATAGCTACAATATAAATTATAATTATATTATAGCTGTTTTAGGATTTATATTTATTTTACAGGTAACTTTGTATTTATTTTAACCAGGTACAATAGCTATTAAATAGTTAAGAACTATTTAATAGCTAAAATAGTTAAAATAATTACAAAATTACCTGTAAAATAAATCCTAACCTAAGTTACAATTAAACCTAACACTACACTATCAATAAATAAATTAAATAAACTACCTACAATTACCTACAATTAAACCTAACACTACACTATCAATAAATTAATTAAATACAATATCTACAAATAAATACAATGAAATAAACTAACTAAAGTACAAAAAATAAAAAAGAACTAAGTTACAAAAAATAAAAAAATATTTACAAACATTAGAAAAATATTACAACAATTTTAAACTAATTACACCTACTCTAAGCCCCCTAATAAAATAACAAAGACCCCCAAAATAAAAAAAATGCCTTACCCTATTCTAAATTAAAAAAGTTCAAAGCTCTTTTACCTTACCAGCCCTGAACAGGGCCCTTTGCGGGGCATGCCCCAAAGAATTCAGCTCTTTTGCCTGTAAAAAAAAAACACATACAAGGAACTCCTCCCCTCAAGAAAAGAAAGTTGAGTAGACTAGCCAGGACAGTAAGTGGATAGTCACATTTCTTCTATAAGGTACGACGAGTCCACGGATTCATCCTTTACTTGTGGGATAATATCCTCCTGCTAACAGGAAGTGGCAAAGAGCACCACAGCAGAGCTGTCTATATAGCTATTCCCTTAGCTCCACCCCCAGTCATTCTCTTTGCCTACTCTAAGTACTAGGAAGGGTAAAGTGAAAGAGGTGATAAAATATTAGTTTTTAATTTCTTCAAGCAAGAATTTTTTGTTTTAAATGGTACCAGTGTGTACTATTTACTCTCAGGCAGCAGATGGGTGAAGACTTCTGCCTGGAGGATGATGATCTTAGCATTTGTAACTAAGATCCAGTGCTGTTCCCACAGAGGCTGAGGGGTACAAGAAACTTCAGTGTGAAGAACGTTTTCATGCTATATAGCAGTGAGGTATGTTCAGTCATTTTTTCTGGAGAGACTGTGTATTTCAGAAAGGCTGACAGTATCCCCATGAGGGTAAGAGTAAGCAGTAATCCTAAGAGCTATAGAAAGGCATTACTAAGCTTGCATAAGGGGCTAATTACAAAAATGGTTGACAGAGTTTTGAATGTTTGTGGGCAAACGTTTTATGAACTCTGAGTGCTGTTAACATTTTGTGGGCAATAACGTTTTTTGGGCAACTTTATTGAGGGTACACTTGGCTTATTTTTTGGGTCTCAGAACCCACATGGCTAGTTTAAAACCGCTCTGGTGCGGTTCTTTGAGGCTGTAGAGACATTGAGTGAGATGGACGGGGCCTATTTTCGCGCCTCAGATGCGCAGTTGTTTTCACTCAGCAAGCAGCAAGCTCCAACTCCTGAGGGCCCCCGTGGATGTTTTGGGCCAAATCGAAGCTTTAACCCCATAATTACTATCCCTGAGGGCAGGTAGGCGTAACAGCAGGGCTGTGGCAAGGTGCTGGGGGTGTTTTTTTCCGGATTTAGTCCTAATTTCAATCCGGTTTGCACATTAAGGGGTTAAATGTTAAATTTCCTTGTGGGGCAAACTTAACTACACATATTGAGTCTGCTTGCAAAAATTTGAAAACTGTGGTGCATTTTAAAGCAGTTTTGCAGAACGTGTATGTTTTTTTCTCTTAAAGGCGCAGTACCGTTTTTTAAGATTGTTATTTTTTTCACTAAATAAAGTGTTTTCATGCTTGTTTGTAGTCATTACTAGCCTGTTCAACATGTCTGACATTGAAGAAAGTCATTGTTCAATATGTTTAGAACAGGGACGTGCACTCCTAGGAGGCAGGGGAGGCAGTGCCTACCCTGCCATATGTGGCCAAAGCTTAATTAAATTTTAATTAAAACAAAAATAAAAGTACCAAAAAAAATATTTTCCCCCATGTAATGCTATGGAGAGGCAGGTACAGGAACGCTTCTCTCCATTGCAGTACTTGGGCCAAAGGAAAAGCTGTACTGCAGCGCCACCTGTATTCTGTCAATTTATTAGCAGCAAACATTGGGACCAATAGGAGGCACCCCTCTTGATGCCTCCTAGCAAGTGAAGGATATATAGATTAATCAGAAGGAGGATGCAGTGAGCAGAGTCATGTGACACAACTGGAAGCTGAGGTAACCTAAGAACAGATGACACCAAGCAGAAGAGTAAAGTAGTATTCTACATCTATTGTGATTCACAAATTGTGTTCATATACAGCTCATTAACAGGGGGGGCAGTAATTGAGCATAACCCAATACTGACAGGAAGTCAAAGGGTCAATTCAAATTTAAATCCATAATTTAAAACCCAGAGTTTGAAGTTAAGTGTGCAGTGTCCACATTATTTAAATTAAAGTTTTTGACATTGAATATTGCTAAGCCTCCCTTTTTCATGGTTATTTGATTTAATTAGGTACAAACTCCATATATGTTATGTCTGTTCAGTCAGAGGATGCAGTATCTATTTTTATTTTTCTCTGTCTCCCCATTTATTTAAAGACTGCTGTTAACTTGTAATTCACAAATCAATTGAAAGCTGTTACATTGTGTTTTTAATATGTGCTGCTTTTATACACGTTTACATTAATAAAAAGGAGATAATGAGTGATTTAAAAAATCTATGTAATTATTGCAGTTAAATGTTTTTAGAAATAATGCCACTATAAATTAACTGGTTAAACACATAGTCAAAGGGAGACATTTAAAATTAAACTTTCATGATTGAGGTAGAGCATGTTATTTTAATAGACTTTTCTAGTTATTTATATTTTGAGAATTAGCATCAACGGTTACTGGCCCCATGTCAGCAAATCAAATTAGTTTTTGAAAGGAACATGAAAGTCATAATTACATTTCCATCATTCAGATAGAATTTGCACACACAAAATAAATAAATAAACTTTCTATTTTACTTTTATTATTATGTACTTCATTCTTTTGGTATCCTTTGGTGTCCTTTGTTGAAGAGCATACCTGGGATGTGCACGTGCGTTTATTGAACACCATATTGCAGCAGCTGTGTTGGCAGTATTGATAACTTGTGCTTTGTGTAAAACTTGTATGGTAAATTATTTCTATGTTTACAATACAGGAGTGAGTATAGAAAAGAGAATGTGTATCATTCTAATTGCTTAGTAACTGGCACTGTGCCACAGAATTGTGTCAGTGTGTGTGGGTGTCAGTGAGCAGAGTATGTGTGCTTTCTTCTCCAGGTAATCAATACATTTCCGATGAGCTAGTGCTTTAGTGCAGTGTTTCTTAACAATGGTCCTCAAGTACCCCCAACAGGCCAGGTTTTCATTATAGCTGAATCAGTGCACAGGTGAAGTAATCAGCTGATCAGTAACTCAGTGGTTACTAACTTACTCTCACCCATCAACTGATTATGTCACCTATGCACTGGTTCAGATATCATTTAAACCTGTCCTGTTGGGGGTACTTGCGGCCCTCTGTACATGTGTTTCTCCGGCGTATCATATCTAGTGCCTCACCAGCCTCTGACCTCACTGCACGTCACTGAATATATATATATATATATATATATATATATACACACATACATATACAGGTACAAGTCCCCAGATCCAGAATTCCAAAATTTAAACTTTTTAATTGATATTTTTTCATAAATAAAATTATCATAAAATGGGGGGGGGGGGGGGGTGATCATGGCTAGGTGCGGCCATAAATGGAGCTCCTAAGAATAATCAATAAATGTATTCATTATTCCAGAAGTTTTGCAACATCCAACGGGAGAAGATATATCTATTTTTTCACTATTCTCTACACATTCTAAAGACACCTCGATTGATGGGTTACCCATCAATCAAGACCTGAATCTCAGACTTACACTACTGAGGCCTAAAGAGGCGGCCTCCTGTAATCTTCTAGGTATCCCCCCGGTCATCCAGGGTAATGTAGTTTTGCTCAGATTATAACTCTTTACCTCACAGGCCCACAACCTATTGCAACAATATCCATTTAGGTATTAGATATTACAGGGAGAACTGTCTGCTGCTCACATGACAATTATTCTTTTGGTAGACAGATGGGAGTCACATGTGTGTCAAATATTGGACGACCACTTGCGGGACCTAGCAAGATTATTCCATGACACCTTTGCTGGCCTACTTTCACAAACGGCACTCCATGAGGAACCCTTTGAGTCACATCTGGTGGGCTCCACAGAGCAGGACCGATTTGAGATACTTCTGCCAAATACAGCTACCGTAGAGGAGCCAGGCAACATGGATACCGTTAGTAAGGTCTCAGATGGTGTGGCAGGTATAGCTGACAGGTCTCCAGACTATGAGTACTCACCTTACAAGAGACGCTTATATCAAGCCGCTCAGGAATCAACACATTTTTGTATAGAGGACAATGTCCTCAAGCCTGCTCCTATGGCCAGAACTGATGAGTACTGAAATCATCCCTCTTGGCAAACTGAAGGGCACTACTATTTCCATTGTGGACTTTTAATGCCTGCAGCTCTCAGTTACTGAAGGCTGGCATAGGCTAACATTATAAACATGATTTATTAGATATAGGATTTCTTTAATTCTGCTGTCCATTATATCTATCTTTAAGGTTAAATATTTGATAACTGGGATTATTGTGGAACTGGATATCGATGTTGAGTTTATTTTTGTGGGGTGATTTTATATTGTTATGCTAATATACGGCTTGATTATGAGTTGTGCGTTAGGCTGAAAAAGCAGCGTTAAGAGGTCCTAACGCTGCTTTTTCACTACCGCTGCTATTACGAGTCTTGAAGGTTTAGGGGCACCGCACACTTCTTTGGCCTTACCGCAAAACGACTTACGTAAACTTCGTAAAGTCTTTTTTCTATGGGATTTCCATAGCGCTGGTATTACGAGTATGTCCTGGGAGGCCAAAAAGTGAGCAGTACACCCTACCCTGTCAAGAGTCCTAACGAATTTAAAAGTCAGTAGTTAAGAGTTTTATGGTACAACGCTGTAGCATAAAATTCATAACTAAAGTGCTAAAAAGTACACTAACACCCATAAACTACCTATTAACCCCCTAAACCGAGGCCCTCCCGCATCGCAAACACTAAAAGAAAATTATTAACCCCTAATCTGCTGCTCCGGACACCGCCTCCACCTACATTATATTTATGAACCCCTAATCTGCTGCCCCCAACATCGCCGACACCTACATTATATTTATTAACCCCTAATCTGCCGTCTCCATTGTCCCCGCTACCTACCTACACTTATTAACCCCTAATCTGCCGCCCCCAATGTCGCCTCCACTATAATAAACATATTAACCCCTAAACCGCCGTACTCCTGCCTCGCAAACATTAGTTAAATATTATTAACCCCTAATCTGCTGTCCCTAACATCGACGCCACCTACCTCCATTTATTAACCCCTAATCTGCCCCCACAACGTCGCTGCCACTATATTAAAGTTATTAACCCCTAAATCTAAATCTAACCCTAACACCCCCTAACTTAAATGTAATTGAAATAAGTCTAAATAAATTTCCTATCATTAATTAAATTATTCCTATTTAAAACTAAATACTTACCTATAAAATAAACCCTAAGCTAGCTACAATATAACTAATAGTTACATTGTATCTATCTTAGGGTTTATTTTTATTTTACAGGCAAGTTTGTATTTATTTTAACTAGGTACAATAGTTACTAAATAGTTATTAACTATTTAATAACTACCTAGCTAAAATAAATACAAAAGTACCTGTAAAATAAAACCTAACCTAAGTTACACTAACATCTAACACTACACTATAATTAAATAAATAAACTAAATTCAATACAATTAAATAAATTAAATTAAATTAGCTAAAGTACAACCCCCACACTAAATTACAGAAAATAATAAACAAATTACAAGATATTTTAACTAATTACACCTAATCTAATAGCCCTATCAAAATAAAAAAGCCCCCCCAAAATAAAAAAAAAACCCTAGCCTAAACTAAACTACCAATATCCCTTAAAAGGGCCTTTTGCGGGGCATTGCCCCAAAGTAATCAGCTCTTTTACCTGAAAAAAACAACTCCCCCAAAAGTAAAACCAACCACCCACACAACCAACCCCCCAAATAAAATACTAACTAAAAAAAACTAAGCTCCCCATTGCCCTGATTGTAACAGCCAATAGAATGCGAGCTCAATCCTATTGGTTGATTGGATCAGCCAATAAGATTTAACTTTAATCCTATTGGCTGAATGCATCAGCCAATAGGATTTTTCTACCTTAATTCCGATTGGCTGATAGAATTCTATCAGCCAATCGGAATCTAAGGGACACCATCTTAGATGATGTCACTTAAAGGAACCGTTATTTAGTAAGAAGACGTAGATTGAAGAGGATGCTCCGCACCGGATGTCTTGAAGATGGACCCGCTCCGTGCCGGATGGATAAAGATAGAAGATGCTGTCTGGATGAAGACTTCTGCCCATCTGAAGGACCACTTCGCCCGGCTTGGATGAAGACTTCTCCCGGCTTCGTTGAAGACTTCTCCCGGCTTCGTTGAAGAGTTCGGCCTGGCTTAGATGAAGACTTCTCCCAGTAAGTCGATCTTCAGGGGGTTAGTGTTAGGTTTTTTTAAGGGTGTATTGGGTGGGTTTTATTTTTAGGTTAGGGCTTTGGGCCGCAAAAGAGCTAACTGCCCTTTTAAGGGCAATGGGGAGCTTAGTTTTTTTTAGTTAGTATTTTATTTGGGGGTTGGTTGTGATGGTGGTGGGTTTTACTGTTGGGGGGGTTGTTTGTATATTTTTTTCAGGTAAAAGAGCTGATTACTTTGGGGCAATGCCCTGCAAAAGGCCCTTTTAAGGGCTATTGGTAGTTTAGTTTAGGCTAGGGTTTTTTTTTTTTTTTGGGGGGGCTTTATTATTTTAATAGGGCTATTAGATTAGGTGTAATTAGTTTAAATATCTGTAATTTGTTTATTATTTTCAGTAATTTAGTGTTATTTTTTGTACTTTAGCTAATTTAATTTAATTTAGGTAATTGTATTTAATTTAGTTAATTTATTTAATTATAGTGTAGTGTTAGGTGTTATTGTAACTTAGGTTAGGGTTTTATTTTACAGGGAAATTTGTATTTATTTTAGCAAGGTAGTTATTAAATAGTTAATAACTATTTAATAACTAATCTACCTAGTTAAAATAAATACAAACTTGCCTGTAAAATAAAAATAAACCCTAAGCTAGATACAATGTAACTATTAGTTATATTGTAGCTAGCTTATGGTTTATTTTATAGGTAAGTATTTAGTTTTAAATAGGAATAATTTAGTTAATGATAGTAATTTTATTTAGATTTATTTAAATTATATTTAAGTTAGGGGGTGTTAGGGTTAGACTTAGGTCTAGGGGTTAATAACTTTAATATAGTGGCGGCGACGTTGGGGGTGGCAGATTAAGGGTTAATAAATGTAGGTAGGTTGCGGCAACATTGGGGGCAGCAGATTAGGGGTTAATACATATAATGTAGGGGGCGGCGGTGTCAGGAGCGGCAAATTAGGGGTTAATAATTATAATGTAGGTGTCGGCGATGTTGGGGGCAGCAGACTCGGGGTTCATGTTAGGGTGTTAGGTGTAGACATAACTTTTATTTCCCCATAGGAATCAATGGGGCTGCGTTAAGGAGTTTTACGCTGCTTTATTGCAGATGTTAGACTTTTTTTCAGCCGGCTCTCCCCGTTGATTCCTATGGGGAAATCGTGCATGAGCACGTACGACCAGCTCACCGCTGACTTAAGCAGCGCTAATATTGGAGTGCGGTAATGAGCAAAATTTAGCTCAACGCTCACTTCTTGTCTTTTAACGACGGGTTTCTGAAAACTCATAATACCAGCGCTGTAGGTAAGTGAGCAGTGAGGGAAAACGGCTTGTTAGCACCGCACAGCCTCTAACGCAAAACTCGTAACTCATTTATAATATAAAGACCATATTTAAAGTACTAGGTCTCCATGTCAGCGGAAGGAATATGGAGTATAGTTACTTTCAAAGTAATACTGTTTGGATGTCACTCTATTACAGTTAGAGTATTTAGATATTAAATACAGTAGTATGATTTGGCCCATCTATTCTCTTCTACTAACAGTAGCTACCACCCTATTTGTGATAGGGAATACTCATATTTTGTATAGTATGTAATATTTGCACTTCCATAAGACCTCTGATATTTACTCCCACCTCTTAAATCAAGTCCCAGTTACTCTGGGTTTTTTGGACAGCTTCCCTTTGTGCAAATTTGCTATATCTTTACATCTTCTCTTTTTTTCAGAGTGGGCTGTCAATTACTGAGTCAATAATGTTCCTATATACATATTTAAATTTTACAATATAATTTCTAAGGTCCAAAAGTGACCATTGGAACTTCCGGGAGGCGGCCATGATAGGTCGCACAATACCATTCTGCTCTAGTCTTATCATCGCTTTTGCTTAATATAATATTTCAGACGGCTACTCTATATGTTCCACAGCTTGATTCTCGAAGTAGTAAAGATCTTGCATCAGATAAGCCTAAAACTATTGAGATGGATGCGACTTTGAGCACCCGGAGCATATTTCAAGGTTGAGGCCTTTCATTTACCCCCGGCGAGGCGCATTCGGGCCTCGTCGTTAAGCAGCACATAGTGCTGAATGTAAAGCACCAGGAGAGTGCTAACGCAACAAACCTTGAGTTATTCAGTTATCTTACCCCTGCCTGGCGCTACCAATTAACTATTTGTTATGGAGTTCACTTTACACTTTTTAGAAGAGCTACGCTGCTTACTTGTTAATCATCATGTCGCTTTGGGAGATACACTAGACACAATAATTCATAGTGACAAGCTTCGCCTAGAACACCAATGCATACTAACTGAGCCTAGCCAACATGAAGGAGAGAGGGGTGGCGCTATGGGGCCCCGGTGCCTACATTCAATCTCCGGACAAATAGTAAGAGGAGGGGAGCCTAGTGACATGGAAATGTTATGGCGCCCGGAAGGAGAGTTGGTGAAAGCCTCAATAACCACTACAGAGAGTTCGGCTTGTCTACTTATACCCCGCGATGCAAAAGCTGACTTGTGTAGCTCCGACATGTCATTGAGCCGAAGGAGGATGGAACCTGTCCCACGGAGGACCTTGTCCATAAAGCAAGATTGCATCTGTAATCCCATGGTGTGTGCCGTTCACCGTCAGGTTATACCGCAGCTACATATATTCCTCTGGGGTAATGTGCGCTTCTTGCCAGCATTTAATTCTTACCTCCTCGTCATGTCTTGCCTCCACGACATTTCACAGATCTGCCAGTGGGACCCTGCTGGATTAGGGATTAACGGTTTGCCATAAATGAAAGGCTGCTCACCTACCAGGTGACTATCACTGCATGTTACATATCTTGTTTATCAATACAGTTGGTCATTGATGGCCTGAACCTAGAAATTGTATAATGACTGCCCAGCTCTACTTGATATTGGGCAGGAGATAAGTATTTGGACCTTGGCTCTCTTAGTTGTGACTCTCATTGATGCATATATAATAACTAGGCATCTATTGGCAGCCTCTGGACATATATTAGGTTCATCTTTCACTGTTTCCCTGGATGAAGACTAGATGCATTCCTGTTGCTCTATGTGGACTCTTAACTTCTTGATCCTTGATATCTATAATAGATGTTGTTTTAACCAATTTAACAGTCATACATAGGTCATGGTACACATGTGTAGGGTGAGCTTTAATGGACTGGGGTATTGTAGTTTTCCTTTTTAATGCATAGTTTGTGCTTTCCACACAGGCTGGTCCTGTATCAATGTTAACATTCTGAAATGTATTGCCTATATATATGTAGTCTTCTAAAGAGATATGACAGAATATAAAGTATACCTTTAAATTTAGAATGTATTAGTATCTGATAATTTTCTGTTACTCTATATATAAGTGAGAGAGGTATAGCTCCAATATTGCTAAACATCCTAATTAACTCCATACTCCAGTCATTTGGTATCTTCTATAGTATTTTGTGTATTAATGTTAATGCCTTTCACTTGCCTAATACAGCTCATCTCATGTTTAACACTCTATTGCCCTAGTATAAGCTACCTACATATTATTGCCTATTTAATGCAGCAAATACTACTCGCCAGCTAAGTTGCAAATATCTGTCTTAATGTACCCAGCCTCACCAATAGCTTTCTATGGGGACAGACTATTACTGCCAAAACACTGAGTTTCCCAACTTCTAGTGTAACATATACATGGCAAATATGTAGTACCTCAGGTGTACCCGTGGTGTAGGCACATTGATAGGCTGACCATATTTCCTTGAGACAAAAACGGAACATTGAGATGTCAAAAACGGGACGGGGTTAATATTCTTTATTCATAGGAAAAAAAGTAAGATTTTAACAAAAGTTAACTTTTATGGCATGAATATAAACAACTGAGCCAACAATTATCCTTCAGTTACAGAAGAACTCATACAAAATGTTTTAGGTAGACGTAGAGCTATAACATCTAAATACCAATCCACAGTGTTTTCACAATGTTCCCATGATTTAAATTGGGAATGTGACATGTATATTTTTTAATCACATGCCCTTTACTCAATGTTTCCAAAATTGAAATTATACTCTATGTTGTCAAGGCAAATTCCCCCATATTGACTGATTTTAAAGGGTAAAAGTGTAGCCTCTAAACAGGCATTTGGTTTGAAGATCTGGATTAGTAGTTGTAGATTTTTTTTTAGCTGAGTTGCCCAAAATCATTGTTACATGGTGGAAGAACTTAGAAAAATGTGCAAATAGTTACTTGATAATGATAACCGTTATTTATAAAGTCTGTACAACCAGCACTGCAGCAGCATAATAAGCATAATTAATGACAATGAAATTGATTGACAGGCACAGACACTGGTTTTACCTTGGCCGTGCACAATTCTTGCAGAACTTAGACAATTGATCTACTTGATCACTATGTTTGTATGTTCACACTGTGACACAAGAAGATGGCAAGAACTATCTCCCTGGTGATGGTCAGCCACTAATTCGGATGATAGCAGAGGCAGATGATCATCAGATGATGACAGATCTAGTCCGACTCCTGTCCTTACTAGGCACTAGCTAGTAGGTCTAACTTCCCTCTCGTGACCAGTCTCTCTCCTTAGCTCAGTCTGACAGCTCACGACTGAGTACTGACCTGCTGTCACTTGCGCAGGCGGCATAGACGCGGTGCAGTGGATTATGTGGGCACGGCCACCCAACCCTGCAGTTAAAAAAAAACTGCCCTCCCCGCCGGCGGGGAGTTTAAAAATGTTTTGTAAGTGGTGTGTGTGCTAAAAAATTACACTTGCGCTGGCCGCACGGTCTGATAACCCTCAAAACGGGACAAAATGAATATTATTAAAGAAATGACGGGACGGGGGAAGAAACATAAAATAACGGTACTGTCCCTTTCAAAACGGGACGTATGGTCAGCCTACGACATTGAGCAATCTATCCTCTATTGGCTACTATATTGCTAAACATCCAAATTAACTCCATACTGCAGTCATTGGGTATCTTCTATAGTATTTTGTGTATTAATGTTAACGCCTTTCACTTGCCTAATACAGCTCATCTCATGTTTAACACTCTATTGCCCTAGTATAAGCTACCTACATAGTATTGCCTATTTAATGCAGCAAATACTACTCGCCAGCTAAGTTGCAAATATCTGTCTTAATGTACCCAGCTTCACCTATAGCTTTCTATGGGGACAGCCTATTACTGCCAAAACACTGAGTTTCCCAACTTCTAGTGTAACATATACATGGCAAATATGTAGTACCTCAGGTGTACCCGTGGTGTAGGCACATTGAGCAATCTATCCTCTATTGGCTACTATTATTTTTTTTATATATATATTATTTGAGGGACTCCACAAGTTGATGATTTGATCATCTATAACATGACTTACAATATTGTAATTAATGTTTTGTTTGCAGAGAATATAGGCAGGGGTTTGTCCCATATTAATCTTTAACATTATAGTATTAAAAAGTAAAAAAAGAGGTTCTTCACCCGGGGCCCATGAGTGAGGGCCCATACCTACTTTATATTGCGTTTACTTCAACTCTATGTGGTCCAAGAGTGGCTGCTTAATTCATATAGTGGGTGTATAGTTTGAACGGCACTTACTGCTCATTTTGGAAATGTAATTTGTCATTTAATTATATCCTTTATTTATTTGATCTGTTTTTGCAGAATACCTTGTAATAATTTATTTTTCTTTGTAGTATGTATTGACCATTACTAATTGTTTGCCTTGAAAAGAACCTCAATAAAAATTTAAAACAAAAAACAAAAGTGACCATTGCAGTTACTAGATCTTTTCTCTCTGATGTCATAAGATTGTTACAACAATATATTTCAGATTGTTGATGTAGTATATGGGACCATAAACTGCCCAGCCATGAGCATCCCCAGAAATTGTTCCAGGGGTACAATAATACCAATGGCAACATGTCCAACAGGAGCCAGTTGCTCATCATACACATGAGTTGCATACTGAAGGCATCAGAAGAGTATCTAAAGTGAATGCTTATGAAATTTGTTTTAGTATTTAACATAACCAGAAGAAAAACCTTAAAATAAAACAAAACTTTTAACTACTTGTGTGCAGCTGTATTTAACTGTATAGCTAGTTTTATGAGTTTACATAAATGTTAACAGCTATTCAGTGAAGAATGTAACACAACATGTTAATCAAGCTAACAATCAGTTCCTTACACATGGGGACTGCTTTATATTCTCAACAAAGATTAAAATTTTTAAAAAAAGCAACTCTAAAAATACAAATCAAGGCAGCACAAACCTACAAACAACTCAGACATTGTTGTTTTTTTTCAGAAGGGAGCAAATGACCTTTAACGTACTGTCTGCAGCTGGCATACTGAGCAAATATACTTTCTCACATTTCCTTCTCCCTTTCCCTTACTGAGCACAGACTTGTAAAATGAAAGGAGCAAAATAAATGGTATTAAGAGCATCTCTGAAACAGGAGGGTGAAGAGACAGTCTGGAGAAACACCACTACCTGACACTAAGCCTATCTGTTGCCTTTTGCTATCAGTGGAAGTGTGGGGGGGGGGGGGGAGGGATGCGGCTGCTGGAAAAAAAAAGATATTATTGCTGGGAGCCCAACGCCTATTGCAATAATCACAGATATGTTCGGCAGGGGAGTCTTTTGGCCAACACACAAAAAGTGGAATTAATTTGTGGTTGTTGCTGAAAGAGACTACAAAGATAAGTACGGTTTAGCCAAAGTGTGCCTGGCATTTGATTTTACCTAGCTCCAGAGCCCATTTTTCAGGTGTGAGTTTCATCCTGGCAAGTGGGATAATGGAGTCTTGATTAAAGGAGTAAAATTTGATGGTGGGGCCTCCAGACAACCATGTGCCCAACCATAATCATATAAAGAATTTGGAATATTGGTTAGCCTGTATAGAAAGCCTGGGTTACAAGGAGAAAATAGCTAATCCAGAGCTAATGTCAACTCTACAGGTCAATGAAAAACAAACGTGCAGTGAAATCCGGTAACACACTGTAAGAATTTCTGTCCTGGTCCTGCCCAATCTCTGCGAGTGAGAAGGAATTGTCAAGACCGTTGTTGTTAGGGGAGCTGAGCCTGCTGGTGTTCAGATTTTGCTACCTTGTCAGAATCTGCTACCTCTGAGTGCGCATGCTCTGTATTACGTAATTGCATATACACTTCAATCACTTGTCACGGTGATGAAAAAGACGACAATGAAAGTGTGTCCTGTATATATATATATATATATATATATATATATATATATATATATATATAGATAGATATATATATACACACACACACATATATATATATAATTTTTATATGGATTTTTTTTTTAATCTATATTGTCACATTCAATTTCAACTGCGCATGCGTGCATGTCCTGGCTACAGCAAACTCCGACAGGGCAACTTCCTTGTCAGAATTTACTACCTTTCAGTGCACATGCTGCTGATTACATAATAATATTCCCCACTTTCCTTTTTAACATATTTATTTATAAAATATTTTACCAGGAAAGATACATTGAGATTTCTCTCGTTTTCAAGTATGTCCTGGGTACACAAAACATTGCATTGATACAATGGGTACAATAAAATACAAAAACAATAATAATACATGATATATGCACAAAAATTTAACATAGAACCGGTAGGAAATATATAATCAACATTAACAGGTGCATTCTGTTTTGAGATATGTAGAGAGGGATCTCTTAAAGGATATTAGGCATGGGGAAGGTTTGAAAGTGTGCGGGAGGTCGTTCCATAATTGTGGTGCTCTGTAGGAAAAGGAGGATCGAGCTGCTTTCTTTTTGTATTGAGGCACGCTAAATAATGTGCTGGTACTGGATCGGAGGTTATAGGTTATATTAAGGTGAGTTTGCGGTGCTGGTGCATATACTACATCCCCATAATCCCCGATTGGCATCAGCATTTGCTGTACAATCTTTTCCTTTACAGTAGGGCTGAGGCAGGATTTGTTTCTGTACAGGGCACCTATTTTTGGATAAAGTTTAGATGCCAGTTTTTAACATATGTGGAGTGCGATTACGTGATACAGAGCATGCACACTCAAAGGTAGCAGATTCTGACAAGGTAGCAAAATCTGATAGAACACCGGCCTGCTGTTCATGCACATTGTGTGCTATTACCAATGTGAGCTGGCAATTTGTTTTCACACTGATCCTTTTTTGGTTTTGCTGTGCTGTACCATAATTAAGTGTCTCTTTCATTTACTGTTTAGGGTTATGAAGATTTGACAGCATCCCATCGGAGTGCTGACTTTTCTTCTGTTTGCTGATCCAGAGTGGATACTCTCATGGTTGACTTTTTGGGACTATTTAGTTTTAACTATCTAACACCTTTATTTACTGCTCTTGTGTTTTGGATATTGATATTAATTTGTGGTGATATTAGTATTGCTTGCCTGTGCACCCCCTCTAATCGTTTGGTTTGTACAAAGAAAACCCACACACAGTTTCATATTTGAATCCACTCCTTCTTAAGAGATGTGTTCCAACAAGATTACTCTCTGAAAAGAATAAACACACTCTACCTAGGTAAGTTTATGAGCTGCTGATTGGTGGCTACACATAAATCCTCATGTTATTGGCTTACCCATGTGCATTGCTGTTTCTTCCACAAAGAATACTAAGAAAATAAAGCAAATTAGATAATAGAAGTAAATTGAAAAGTTGTTTAAAATGTAATTCTCTATTTGACTCACAAAAGAAAATGTTTGGGTTTCATTTCCCTTTAAGGCTACAGCTATCTATATTTTTGGCTGAGCAGTTTACTCCTCCTCTAGCTGAAAACCCCTTATTTAAAAGGACACTGAGCCCAAATTTTTTTCTTTCGTTATTCAGATAGAGCATGCAATTTTAAGCAACTTTCTAATTTACTCCTATTATCAATTTTTCTTCGTTCTTCTCTTGCTATCTTTATTTGAAAACTAAGGCATCTAAGGTTTCTTGGTTCAGATCTCGGGACAGCACTTTTTTTTATTGGTGGATGAATTTATCCACCAATCAGCAAGGACAACCCAAAATGGGCTGGCATCTAAACTTACATTCTTGCATTTCAAATAAAGATACCAAGAAAATTTGATAATAGGAGTAAATTAGAAAGTTTCTTAAAATTCCATGCTCTATCTGAATCACGGAAGAAAAAATTTGGTTTCAGTGTCCCTTTAAGCTCATATCTATGCAAATTATAATAAAAGTCAGTCCTTATATTTTTACACTAGCATTAGCTCATGCTAACCTTAAATATAGTTATAATGTTAACCCTACCTATCCATTTTACTATCATAAGGATTACTTAAAGTATAATAAAACACAAAAAAAACATTATCCCAGGGCTCAGACTTTTACATTCTTGTTAAAGGTTAAATTGTATTAATCAATGATAATGATCATTTTAGTTGAAATAATTTTTATTGTTGAAGTTCACATCACATGACAATAAAATATAAAATATATTTGATTACAATAGATATTGTTACAGTGATATTTCCAATCTTCGGATTGTCAATTATTTTACCTTTTTTTTTTTTATCCCCCCCCCCTTTTCCCCAGTAATACAATAGTATGCTACATATGGTTTCTGATTAAGCCCTACTTTCCCCTCCCCTCCCCAAACTTAGAACTAATAAACTACTTTTTTAACTAAACAAAGTACTAACAGAATTTAAACTTTAACTTTTCCCGTCAAGCAGTAGCGCTATTTTTGAATTACCTTATGTTGTTTGTCCAATTTCCTCTTTTTATGTTTTTCTTTCTTTTGTCATTCCCTCCTCCTTACCATTTTTTACTATGGACGTAAGGCTTTTTAGTGATCAAATAGAATCTTAATGAGCAGGTTGTACTGCTATTAAATCTAAATTATTGAGCATTTCGACTCTGTGTTTATTTATTATCCAGTGTACCCATACGTTTTGAAAGTGTGCTGAAGTACCCTGCATCCATGCCGCTGATTCAGACATAGCATATATATCTTCAATTTTGTTTATTACTTCAGACCAACCTGGAGCTCCTACCTTCCAATACCTGGCTATGCAAATTCTAGTAGCTGTACACAATATACTGACCAATGTATTAGTAGCCAAATTTAAAGATTCCTGAGGTATGTGTAGCAAAGCCTGAGAGGCTGTGAGCTTAAAGGTGTCGTCTAGTAATGCCCTAAGTAATTGTGAAAGTAGGTTGTAGGTTTTATCTTCGGACACTCCCACCACGTGTGAATATAAATTCTGATCCCTGTACATCCTCTATAACATAATCTATTACCCTGAGAGGTATAATGTGAAGATTTTAGTGGTGTGAGGTACCATCTGTATGAAGTTTTAATCGCATTTTCTATAAGATCTGCTCCTACTAATCCTTTACTTATCTTAGAGAAAATGTGTTGCCATTCCTCTCTCTCATATGTTTCATCTAAATCTTGTTCCCATTTTTCGTGGAGCATTGGTTTTGTTTTGTTTTTAGCCTCCTGCAGAGTTAAATATATCTGTGAAATCATTTTTTTTCCTGCTAGGTATCATAATGAGTTGTTCTATAATGGTGTATGTAGAGGGTATGTTGCCCTGTCTATATTTACTAATAGCACTAGAGATTTGAAGATATAGGAACCATTGTAATGTATATGGGTGTATTTTATCCCTTAATTGTGTATACGGGTTATTCTACCCTTTTCTAAAAAATCCGCCACCCTGTACAGCCCCTTATTTTCGCATTTCGCTATCTGTCTTTGGAAGTCTGTGTGTAACAGTGCTCCTAGTGGATTATCAAGGAGTGTGTAGATATTAGCTTCAGTGATTTTATAAGGGAGTACCATAATTGTTTGGAATCCTCTGTAACCTTTAGTTTTTGTAGTGGCCTATGTGTTGTGGCAGTGGGATTCCATATGATATCTGCCGGTTTACTTAGTCCCCCTATATCTGCCTCGATGGTGGGCCATGTTAATCCCTGACAGTCTTTACTTAAAGGGACATTATACACTCATTTTTTCTTTGCATAAATGTTTTGTAGATGATCTATTTATATAGCCCATAAAGGGTTTTTTTTTTTAAATTAATGTATAGTTTTGCTTATTTTTAAATAACATTGCTCTGATTTTCAGACTCCTAACCAAGCCCCAAAGTTTTATGTGAATACTGTCAGCTTCCTACTCCAGCTTGCTCCTGTTTGTGTAAAGGGTCTTTTCATATGCAAAAGAAGGGGGAGGGGGGGAGTGTCTTATTTGCCACTTGCAGTGGGCTTTCCAGCTACCTTTTCAACAGAGCCAAACTGACAGCTTCTAAGTAAGTTTTTAAACAGTTTTATAATGTTTTTTTTATATATCAGTATCTGTGCATCTTATTCTTTATAGTAGTGTCTATTACATGCAGTTATATGAAAATGAGTGTATACTGTCCCTTTAATAACGTAACTTGTGCCAGCCTAGCTGCTTGATAGTAATCTATTAGGTTGGGCACTCCTGTTCCCCCAATTTGTTTATGTTGTTTAAGTATGTGGGCGGCTATTCTGGCTGCCTTGTTTCCTCGTATATATCGAATTAGATCAGATTGCAAATCCTCTAGCTCTTTTTGATAATGATCATTTTAAAGGGACACTGAGCCCAAATTTTTTCTTTCGTGATCCAGATAGAGCATGCAATTTTAAGCAACTTTCTAATTTACTCCTATTATCATTTTTTCTTCGTTCACTTGCTATCTTTATTTGAAAAAGAATGCATTTTTTGGGGGTTCAGAACTCTGGACAGCACTTTTTTTATTGGTGGATGGATTTATCCACCAATCAGCAAGAACAACCCATGTTGTTCACCAAAAATGGGCCGGCATCTAAACTTACATTCTTGCATTTCAAATTAAGATACCAAGATAATGAAGAAATGTTGATAATGGGAGTAAATTAGAAAGTTGCTTACAAGTTCATGCTCTGTCTGAATCACGAAAGAAAAAATTTGGGTTCAGTGTCCCTTTAAGGCATCACAAGCAATAGGTATCTGTCACTTTGTTGCCAAAGCAGTTATCTGATAGATGAGCAATTACTAAAGTAAATGGTTGCAACAATATTATGGAATTGTACCATGTTGGAAATCATTCAGCAACATTCCAGGTATTTAAAGAAAATGTTTTGTACACAGTATACTTGAATAATAGTGTAGAATATAGACTAGGTACTTATCTACACATGTAATCCTGAAAATATGAGAAAAACTGCACTAATTTACGGCTAGATTTAGAGTTTTGTCGGTAATGACCTGCGTAGCTAACGCTGGCTTTTTTCTGGCCGCACCTTTAAAATATCTCTGGTATTGAGAGTCCACAGAATGGCTGCGTTAGGCTCCAAAAAAGGAGCGTATAGCATATTTAACGCAACTTCAACTCTCGATACCAGAGTTGCTTACGGACGCGGCCAGCCTCAAAAACGTGCTCGTGCACGATTCCCCCATAGGAAACAATGGGGCTGTTTGAGCTGAAAAAAAACCTAACACCTGCAAAAAAGCCGCGTTCAGCTCCTAACGCAGCCCCATTGTTGTCTATGGGGAAACACTTCCTACGTCTGCACCTAACACCCTAACATGTACCCCGAGTCTAAACACCCCTAACCTTACACTTATTAACCCCTATTCTGCCGCCCCCGCTATCGCTGACCCCTGCATATTATTTTTAACCCCTAATCTGCCGCTCCGTAAACCGCCGCTACTTACATTATCCCTATGTACCCCTAATCTGCTGCCCCTAACACCGCCGACCCCTATATTATATTTATTAACCCCTAATCTGCCCCCCACAACGTCGCCTCCACCTGCCTACACTTATTAACCCCTAATCTGCTGACCGGACCTCACCGCTATTATAATAAAGTTATTAACCCCTAATCCGCCTCACTAACCCTATAATAAATAGTATTAACCCCTAATCTGCCCTCCCTAACATCGCAGACACCTAACTTCAAACATTAACCCCTAATCTGCCGACTGGACATTATACACTAATTTTTTCTTTGCATAAATGTTTTGTAGATGATCTATTTATATAGCCCATAAAGGGTTTTTTTTTTTTTAATTAATGTATAGTTTTGCTTATTTTTAAATAACATTGCTCTGATTTTCAGACTCCTAACCAAGCCCCAAAGTTTTATGTGAATACTGTCAGCTTCCTACTCCAGCTTGCTCCTGTTTGTGTAAAGGGTCTTTTCCTATGCAAAAGAAGGGGGAGGGGGGGAGTGTCTTATTTGCCACTTGCAGTGGGCTTTCCAGCTACCTTTTCAACAGAGCCAAACTGACAGCTTCTAAGTAAGTTTTTAAACAGTTTTATAATGTTTTTTTTATATATCAGTATCTGTGCATCTTATTCTTTATAGTAGTGTCTATTACATGCAGTTATATGAAAATGAGTGTATACTGTCCCTTTAATAACGTAACTTGTGCCAGCCTAGCTGCTTGATAGTAATCTATTAGGTTGGGCACTCCTGTTCCCCCAATTTGTTTATGTTGTTTAAGTATGTGGGCGGCTATTCTGGCTGCCTTGTTTCCTCGTATATATCGAATTAGATCAGATTGCAAATCCTCTAGCTCTTTTTGATAATGATCATTTTAAAGGGACACTGAGCCCAAATTTTTTCTTTCGTGATCCAGATAGAGCATGCAATTTTAAGCAACTTTCTAATTTACTCCTATTATCATTTTTTCTTCGTTCACTTGCTATCTTTATTTGAAAAAGAATGCATTTTTTGGGGGTTCAGAACTCTGGACAGCACTTTTTTTATTGGTGGATGGATTTATCCACCAATCAGCAAGAACAACCCATGTTGTTCACCAAAAATGGGCCAGCATCTAAACTTACATTCTTGCATTTCAAATTAAGATACCAAGATAATGAAGAAATTTTGATAATGGGAGTAAATTAGAAAGTTGCTTACAAGTTCATGCTCTGTCTGAATCACGAAAGAAAAAATTTGGGTTCAGTGTCCCTTTAAGGCATCACAAGCAATAGGTATCTGTCACTTTGTTGCCAAAGCAGTTATCTGATAGATGAGCAATTACTAAAGTAAATGGTTGCAACAATATTATGGAATTGTACCATGTTGGAAATCATTCAGCAACATTCCAGGTATTTAAAGAAAATGTTTTGTACACAGTATACTTGAATAATAGTGTAGAATATAGACTAGGTACTTATCTACACATGTAATCCTGAAAATATGAGAAAAACTGCACTAATTTACGGCTAGATTTAGAGTTTTGTCGGTAATGACCTGCGTAGCTAACGCTGGCTTTTTTCTGGCCGCACCTTTAAAATATCTCTGGTATTGAGAGTCCACAGAATGGCTGCGTTAGGCTCCAAAAAAGGAGCGTATAGCATATTTAACGCAACTTCAACTCTCGATACCAGAGTTGCTTACGGACGCGGCCAGCCTCAAAAACGTGCTCGTGCACGATTCCCCCATAGGAAACAATGGGGCTGTTTGAGCTGAAAAAAAACCTAACACCTGCAAAAAAGCCGCGTTCAGCTCCTAACGCAGCCCCATTGTTGTCTATGGGGAAACACTTCCTACGTCTGCACCTAACACCCTAACATGTACCCCGAGTCTAAACACCCCTAACCTTACACTTATTAACCCCTATTCTGCCGCCCCCGCTATCGCTGACCCCTGCATATTATTTTTAACCCCTAATCTGCCGCTCCGTAAACCGCCGCTACTTACATTATCCCTATGTACCCCTAATCTGCTGCCCCTAACACCGCCGACCCCTATATTATATTTATTAACCCCTAATCTGCCCCCCACAACGTCGCCTCCACCTGCCTACACTTATTAACCCCTAATCTGCTGACCGGACCTCACCGCTATTATAATAAAGTTATTAACCCCTAATCCGCCTCACTAACCCTATAATAAATAGTATTAACCCCTAATCTGCCCTCCCTAACATCGCAGACACCTAACTTCAAACATTAACCCCTAATCTGCCGACTGGAGCTCACCGCTATTCTAATAAATGTATTAACCCCTAAAGCTAAGTCTAACCCTAACACTAACACCCCCCTAAGTTAAATATAATTTTAATCTAACGAAATTAATTAACTCTTATTAAATAAATTATTCCTATTTAAAGCTAAATACTTACCTGTAAAATAAATCCTAATATAGCTACAATATAAATTATAATTATATTATAGCTATTTTAGGATTTATATTTATTTTACAGGTAACTTTGTATTTATTTTAACCAGGTACAATAGCTATTAAATAGTTAAGAACTATTTAATAGCTAAAATAGTTAACATAATTACAAAATTACCTGTAAAATAAATCCTAACCTAAGTTACAATTAAACATAACACTACACTATCAATAAATAAATTAAATAAAATACCTACAATTACCTACAATTAAACCTAACACTACACTATCAATAAATGAATTAAATACAATATCTAAAAATAAATACAATTAAATAAACTAACTAAAGTACAAAAAATAAAAAAGAACTAAGTTACAAAAAATAAAAAAATATCTACAAACATTAGAAAAATATTACAACAATTTTAAACTAATTACACCTACTCTAAGCCCCCTAATAAAATAACAAAGCCCCCCAAAATAAAAAAATGCCCTACCCTATTCTAAATTACAAAAGTTCAAAGCTCTTTTACCTTACCAGCCCTGAACAGGGCCCTTTGCGGGGCATGCCCCAAGAAATTCAGCTCTTTTGCCTGTAAAAAAACACATACAATACCCCCCCCCCAACATTACAACCCACCACCCACATACCCCTAATCTAACCCAAACCCCCTTAAATAAACCTAACACTAAGCCCCTGAAGATCTTCCTACCTTATCTTCACCTAACCAGGTATCACCGATCCATCCTGGCTCCAAAATCTTCATCCAAGCCCAAGCGGGGGCTAGACATCCATCATCCGACGGCTGAAGAAGTCCAGAAGAGGGTCCAAAGTCTTCATCCTATCCGGGAAGAAGAGTAGATCCGGACCGGCAACCATCTTCTTCAAAGCGGCATCTTCTATCTTCATCCGATGAGGACCGGCTCCATCTTGTAGACCTCCATCGCGGATCCATCCTTCTTCTCCGACGACTAGACGACGAATGACGGTTCCTTTAAATGACGTCATCCAAGATGGCGTCCCTCGAATTCCGATTGGCTGATAGGATTCTATCAGCCAATCGGAATTAAGGTAGGAATATTCTGATTGGCTGATGGAATCAGCCAATCAGAATCAAGTTCAATCCGATTGGCTGATCCAATCAGCCAATCAGATTGAGCTCGCATTCTATTGGCTGATTGGAACAGCCAATAGAATGCGAGCTTAATCTGATTGGCTGATTGGATCAGCCAATCAAATTGAACTTGATTCTGATTGGCTGATTCCATCAGCCAATCAGAATATTCCTACCTTAATTCCGATTGGCTGATAGAATCCTATCAGCCAATCGGAATTCGAGGGACGCCATCTTGGATGACGTCATATAAAGGAACCGTCATTCGTCGTCTAGTCGTCGGAGAAGAAGGATGGATCCGCGATGGAGGTCTTCAAGATGGAGCTGGTCCTCATCGGATGAAGATAGAAGATGCCGCTTTGAAGAAGATGGTTGCCGGTCCGGATCTACTCTTCTTCCCGGATAGGATGAAGACTTTGGACCCTCTTCTGGACTTCTTCAGCCGTCGGATGATGGATGTCTAGCCCCCGCTTGGGCTTGGATGAAGATTTTGGAGCCAGGACGGATCGGTGATACCTGGTTAGGTGAAGATAAGGTAGGAAGATCTTCAGGGGCTTAGTGTTAGGTTTATTTAAGGGGGGTTTGGGTTAGATTAGGGGTATGTGGGTGGTGGGTTGTAATGTTGGGGGGGGGTATTGTATGTGTTTTTTTTACAGGCAAAAGAGCTGAATTTCTTGGGGCATGCCCCGCAAAGGGCCATGTTCAGGGCTGGTAAGGTAAAAGAGCTTTGAACTTTTGTAATTTAGAATAGGGTAGGGCAATTTTTTATTTTGGGGGGCTTTGTTATTTTATTAGGGGGCTTAGAGTAGGTGTAATTAGTTTAAAATTGTTTTAATATTTTTCTAATGTTTGTAGATATTTTTTTATTTTTTGTAACTTAGTTCTTTTTTATTTTTTGTACTTTAGTTAGTTTATTTAATTGTATTTATTTGTAGATATTGTATTTAATTCATTTATTGATAGTGTAGTGTTACGTTTAATTGTAGGTAATTGTAGGTATTTTATTTAATTTATTTATTGATAGTGTAGTGTTATGTTTAATTGTAACTTAGGTTAGGATTTATTTTACAGGTAATTTTGTAATTATATTAACTATTTTAGCTATTAAATAGTTCTTAATTATTTAATAGCTATTGTACCTAGTTAAAATAAATACAAAGTTACCTGTAAAATAAATATAAATCCTAAAATAGCTATAATATAATTATAATTTATATTGTAGCTATATTAGGATTTATTTTATAGGTAAGTATTTAGCTTTAAATAGGAATAATTTATTTAATAAGAGTTAATTAATTTCGTTAGATTAAAATTATATTTAATTTAGGGGGGTGTTAGTGTTAGGGTTAGACTTAGCTTTAGGGGTTAATACATTTATTAGAATAGCGGTGAGCTCCAGTCGGCAGATTAGGGGTTAATGTTTGAAGTTAGGTGTTGGCGATGTTAGAGAGGGCAGATTAGGGGTTAATACTATTTATTATAGGGTTAGTGAGGCGGATTAGGGGTTAATAACTTTATTATAATAGCGGTGCGGTCCGCTCGGCAGATTAGGGGTTAATAAGTGTAGGCAGGTGGAGGCGATGTTGAGGGGGGCAGATTAGGGGTTAATAAATATAATATAGGGGTCGGCGGTGTTAGGGGCAGCAGATTAGGGGTACATAGCTATAATGTAGGTGGCGGCTCTTTGCGGTCGGCAGATTAGGGGTTAATTATTGTAGGTAGCTGGCGGCGATGTTGTGGGGAGCAGGTTAGGGGTTAATAAATATAATATAGGGGTCGGCGGTGTTAGGGGCAGCAGATTAGGGGTACATAAGTATAACGTAGGTGGCGGTCGGCAGATTAGGGGTTAAAAAAATTTAATCGAGTGTCGGCGATGTGGGGGGGCCTCGGTTTAGGGGTACATAGGTAGTTTATGGGTGTTAGTGTACTTTAGAGCACAGTAGTTAAGAGCTTTATGAACCGGCGTTAGCCCAGAAAGCTCTTAACTACTGACTTTTTCTGCGGCTGGAGTTTTGTCACGCTCACTTCAGCCACGACTCTAAATACCGGAGTTAGAAAGATCCCATTGAAAAGATAGGATACGCAATTGACGTAAGGGGATCTGCAGTATGGAAAAGTCGCGGCTGAAAAGTGAGCGTTAGACCCTTTTTTGACTGACTCCAAATACTGGCGGTAGCCTAAAACCAGCATTAGGAGCCTCTAACGCTGGTTTTCACGGCTACCGCCAAACTCCAAATCTAGGCCTAAGAAAACCAATACTTCAAGTTCAATATATATATATATATATGGTCAAATGTAACAGTAGGTAATGTATGTGTTATAAAGCACAATACTAACCAAGTCATATCTGAAGGTAAAAGGATGATTCAATGTATTGTATGCTTCCAATTGTGTAGATTTCAATGCCAGCCAAGGTTTTATGAACTCTTAATGGCATGAAAAAGGTTTAGAGACGCTCAAAGACACAAATGACATTTTGAGAGATTTGAACAAGTACGCTATTAGATTATTTTCTTCCATTAATAAGAAACTATATAGTTTCTCCTTTACTTGCATGTTCCAAATTCAGAATACTTGGATCTTTATGAAATAAAAGTCTTTATAAGAAGGAAAATAAAAGTCTTTATAAGAAGGAAAGGGTGTTAATACAAAAACACATATTCAGTGCATACATGTCCATTCTAGAGAAATGGGGAATGCTAAATCATCAAGTGATGCAGTATATATGTATATAAACACCATAATCACACAAAATCTCATAGTAGACTTCCTTAACCTATGAGATAAATAAGTGACTGTGCCTGCACATGCCAGATGCATACTCCCCTGTAAGTCCCAGGACAAGACTCCTGAGTGGATAGTGATGTAAAAACACTTTATTCTATAAAGAGATGTTCATGTAACATCATCTAGTTAGTGTTTTACAAATATGTGGGCTTACTTTCAAGTGATTCAGCATTTGGGTAATGTCCCTTTAAATAAAGTAGAATAAAAACAGGATGAAGTAACAGTTATTTTGAATTTCAAAAAAGGCGATTTTTTTTCTGATAAATTTAAGTTTTCGTTTAACGCCTTGACCTAATGTGACATATATAATACGTCTATGCAGTACAAAGCTCTTTCTATTGCATAACCCATAGATATGTCACAGCTGCAGGAAGCTCCAGCAGTCTTTCTGTGCTACAGGCATCTGTCTGCTTTTGGAACCGGGGCACAAACAGTGCTCCAGTTCCATATGAAGGGAGATGCCAGAATGTTACAGATGCAGGGCCAGTGCTAGGATTTTTACCTACATAGTCAGAAACATTTTGCTGCCCCCCCAAAAAAAAATACCCTGCCATTACTGCTTCTTGACAACATTTTCTAGTAATGTGTAATAGCTATAATAGTTCATTTCTACATGACAATGTGCCAAAGTGGTGGCTCTGCACAACATAGCAGGTAACAACATTTTCCTACTCATACACATACATATTTTCACACAAATATACATACACATTTATACACACATATTTACACACACATACACACACACACATATTTACACACACACACACACACACATATACACACACATACACACATATTTACACACACACATTATACACACATTATACACACATATACACACATATTTACACACACATACACACACACATATTTACACACACACATATACACACATATTTATACACACATATTTATACACACATATTTACACACACACACGCACACACACACACATACACACATATTTATACACACACATATACACACACATACACACATATTTATACACACATATTTATACACACATATACACACATATTTACACACACACACGCACACACACACATACACACATATTTATACACACATATTTATACACACATATACACACATATTTACACACACACACACACACATTATACACACATATACACACATATTTACAAACACATACACACACATATACACACATATTTACACACACACACACACACACACACACACACACACACACATATTTATACACACATATACACACATATTTACACACACACACATTATACACACATATACACACATATTTGCACACTTACACATTTACACCCACACACATACATATTTACACATACTCAAGCACACATATTTACACACACACACATTTATACACACATATACACACATTTACACACACACACATTTATACACACATATACACACATATTTGCACACACACACATTTATACACACATATACACACATATTTACACACACACACACACACACATTTATACACACATATACACACATATTTGCACACACACACAAACACACAAACACACAACCATGTACATATTTATACACACATTTACACACACACAAACATGCATACACAATGACACAGACACACACACACAAACATACATACACAATGACACAGACACACACACACAAACATACATACACAATGACACAGACACACACACACAAACATACATACACAATGACACAGGGACACACAGACACACATATATACATACACAAACACACACATACTATACCACACCACACCCAATACCACACAACACACAACACACACACAATACCACCCATTACCTCACAGTGAAACACCTATAAGTTTAATATTACTTTTTACTTCAGAAGGTAGTGTTAAAGATGTTAGTCTCACTAACTTTAAACCCCTTTTCAAATTTTTCGTACATATAAAAAATTTGGGACAGATAAGTGTTCAAATACATTCAAATAATAAATTCACCTTATTTTTTAATACAAGAATAGACCCACTGAATAGTGGATAAATTAACCCGTTGTTACTAGAGCTATATGTGGATCCAAGGGAAGAGATAATCCAGTATAATATATTTTACAGTACATATGTTTTATGTATTTAGTCTAGGAAAGAATCAACAGCCAGAGTAATTGAGCAGTTTACCCATCAGTCTGCACAGAGGGCTGCAATATATTGTATGACAATGAATTGCAGCTTGTGTGGTAGTCAGATGGTTAAATCCTTCTATTCTGCTATATGGATGTGCTGAGCTTTAATGGTTTGTGCAGTACAGCAGCAATCACTTTGACATTGTAGAAGAAGCTACATTTATTTTTTTTAAATCAAAAATTTTTATTGAGGTATTTCGAAAATTTACATTCTTCGCATATCAACATGAAATAGGTTGTTACATACAGATAAATGTTTTTAAAACTAAATCACATGCGAGCATAAAAAATATATAGTGAAATGAAGTAGAACATATTAATCGCATATATTCTCCTGTTTTTTACATGGTTGGAGACAACCAATACAAGTCACACAAAATAATACAACCATATTGTCTCCAAAAACAATGCCTATCTGATCATGCGTAACATATAATGATACCTCGTTTTCTATAGTTATTAAATTGATTGTTACTCCCTGATGATTTAAATTGCCTTGTAGGGTGATAACTTACAAGACTTGTGAGAAATGAGGAGCGACAGTTGTATATTAAATAGGGGAAAGATAACAAGTTGTGTCTAATAAGTAATTGTACAATAAGAGTCATTTATCAATGATATGGAGTTACTCATGTTGGCGCTCTACAAATAACCGATAATAATGATAATAATAATAACTCAACCGGGTTATACTATATTTGAGGCAACAATACTCTGACTCTAGGCTAAGTGGGTTGGGAAGAAAGGTAAGAGGAAGGGAAAGGAAAGGTATTTAATGGATAAGGGAGGGGGGAAAAAAAGGGAAGAGGGGGAAGATAGGAGATTACAGGTACCAAGGGAACCTTCCTGACTAATCTAGTCAGCAAAGAGCTCATCCCATTGTTCTCAGAAGTTGAAGTATAGGTCAGACTTATTCAAAAGGCTAAAAACGTACGATTCCATTTTCTTAATATACCTGATGAGGGCTATAACCTTCTGCAAAGTAGGGGGAAGGACTTGTTTACATTCTCTAGCTATTCTATTGTTAATTTGGTCACAGTGAAAAAGTAAATAAAGAAAATTTTTCCTTGAAGGTAACATTCTTGGTAAGTGTAAATGTAGTAAACCCGTCTCTGGAGACAGGGGAAGGTTGTACCTTAGGTCTCCCAGCAAGCTAAAGCATACTCTCCAGAAGGTCCTAATCTTATGGCAATCCCACCACACATGCATCCACAAGCCTATCTGTCCGCAATCCCTCCAACAGAAGGGAGACACATTGTTAAAGATTTGATGGAGGCGTTTTGGGACTAAATGTCATCTAATTACAATTTTATAGTGGGTTTCTCATAGGGTGGAACAATGTAGATATTTTTTGGCAGTCGAAATCTTCCTGTACCAAGCCTTAGGCCTCTACTTATCAACACGTCTACTTTACCTGCCTTCACCGGCCCAATACGCCCGCCTAAGCTCGCCTACCATCGCCGCCGCGGACCTGAATACGTTCGCCTAAGTTATCAAAAAAGCTGTCAAAAAGCCGTGCACCAAGTACGGGGCGATGAGCAGCGGATTGTGACAGTTATCACTCATCCGATCTCGCTGCTCTTCGGCTTTTTTACAGCTTTATTGACAAGCTGTCACTAAGCACCCACACTAACTATACTGTTCTACCCCCTATACCGGCGCCCCCGGAGCCCCCCGCAACTAAATAAAGTTAGTAACCCCTAAACCGCCGCTCCTAGACTCCGCCGCAACTCTTATAAATGTATTAACCCCTAAACCGCCACTCCCGGACACCGCTCCCACCTACATTATACCTAGTAACCCCTATCCTGCCCCCCCTATACCGCCGCCACCTATAATAAAGTTATTAACCCCTATCCTGCCGATCCCGTACCCCGCCGCAACTAAATAAATAGTTTAAACCCTAAACCGCCGCACCCGGACTCCGCCCCAACCTATATTAAACTTATTAACCCCTAATCTGCCCCCCCCTACACCGTCGCCAACTATAATACATTTATTAACCCCTATCCTGCCCCCCCTACACCGCCGCCACTGTAATAAAATTATTAACCCCTAAACCTAAGTCTAACAGCCCCCTAACTTAAATATTAATTAAATACAGCGAAATAAATTTAACTCTTATTAACTAAATTAATCATATTTAAAACTAAATACTTACCTATAAAATAAACCCTAATATAGCTACAATATAAATAATAATTACATTGTAGCTATCTTAGGATTTATTTTTATTTTACAGGCAACTTTCAATTTATTTTAACTAGGTACAATAGCTATTAAATAGTTATTAACTATTTAATAGCTACCTAGTTAAAATAAAGAGAAATTTACCTGTAAAATAAAAACTAACCCAAGTTACAATTACACTTAACACTACACTATACTTTAATAAATTATTCCTATTTAAAACTAAATACTTACCTGTAAAATAAACCCTAAGATAGCTACAATGTAATTAATAATTTTATTGTAGCTATTGTAGGATTTATATTTATTTTACAGGTAACTTTGTATTTATTTTAGCTAGTTAGAATAGGTATTAAATAGTTATTAACTATTTAATAACTACCTAGCTAAAAGAAATACAAAATTACCTGTAAAATAAATCCTAACCTAAGTTACAATTAAACCTAACACTACACTATCATTAAATAAATTAAATACAAATAAATACAAATAAATACACTAACTAAAGTACAAAAAATAAAAAAAGAACTGTTACAAAAAATATTTTTTTTTTACAAACATTATAAAAATATTACAACAATTTTAAGCTAATTACACCTACTCTAAGCCCCCTAATAAAATAACAAAGCCCCCCAAAATAAAAAAATTCCCTACCCTATTCTACATTTAAAAGATACCAGCTCTATTACCTTACCAGCCCTTAAAAGGGCCTTTTGCGGGGCATGCCCCAAAGAAAACAGCTATTTTGCCTGTAAAATAAAAATACAACCCCCTCAACATTAAAACCCACCACCCACATACCCCTAATCTAACCCAAACCCTCCTTAAATAAACCGAACACTACCCCCCTGAAGATCTTCCTACATTGAGTCGTCTTCGCTCAGCCGAGCTGAATTCTTCATCCAAGCAGGGGCTGAAGAGGTCCATAATCCGTCTGAAATCTTCTATCAAGCGGCATCTTCAATCTTCTTTCTTCCGGATCCATCTTCATCCCGCCGACGCGGAACATCCTTCCTCCACAACGAACTCCCGACGAATGAAGGTTCCTTTAAGGGACGTCATCCAAGATGGAATCCCTCGAATTCCGATTGGCTGATAGGACCTCTTCAGCCCCCGCTTGGATGAAGACTTCAGCCGGATGATGGACCTCTTCAGCCCCCGCTTGGATGAAGACTTCAGCCGGATGATGGACCTCTTCAGCCCCTGCTTGGATGAAGAATTCAGCTCGGCTGAGTGAAGACGACTCAAGGTAGGAAGATCTTCAGGGGGGTAGTGTTCGGTTTATTTAAGGAGGGTTTGGGTTAGATTAGGGGTGTGTGGGTGGTGGGTTTTAATGTTGGGGGGGTTGTATTTTTATTTTACAGGGAAAAGAAATAAACCGAACACTACCCCCCTGAAGATCTTCCTACCTTGAGTCGTCTTCACTCAGCCGAGCTGAATTCTTCATCCAAGCAGGGGCTGAAGAAGTCCATCATCCGGCTGAAGTCTTCATCCAAGCGGGGGCTGAAGAGGTCCATCATCCGGCTGAAGTCTTCATCCAAGCGGGGGCTGAAGAGGTCCATCATCCGGCTGAAGTCTTCTATCAAGCAGCATCTTCAATCTTCTTTCTTCCGGATCCATCTTCATCCCGCCGACGCGGAACATCCTTCCTCCACGACGAACTCCCGACGAATGAAGGTTCCTTTAAGGGACGTCATCCAAGATGGCGTCCCTCGAATTCCGATTGGCTGATAGAATCCTATCAGCCAATCGGAATTCGAGGGATTCCATCTTGGATGACGTCCCTTAAAGGAACCTTCATTCGTCGGGAGTTTGTTGTGGAGGAAGGATGTTCCGCGTCGGCGGGATGAAGATGGATCCGGAAGAAAGAAGATTGAAGATGCCGCTTGATAGAAGACTTCAGCCGGATTATGGACCTCTTCAGCCCCCGCTTGGATGAAGACTTCAGCCAGATGATGGACCTCTTCAGCCCCCGCTTGGATGAAGACTTCAGCCAGATGATGGACCTCTTCAGCCCCCGCTTGGATGAAGAATTCGGCTCGGCTGAGTGAAGACGACTCAAGGTAGGAAGATCTTCAGGGGGGTAGTGTTAGGTTTATTTAAGGGGGGTTTGGGTTAGATTAGGGGTATGTGGGTGGTGGGTTTTAATGTTGGGGGGGTTGTATTTTTATTTTACAGGCAAAAGAGCTGTTTTCTTTGGGGCATGCCCCGCAAAAGGCCCTTTTAAGGGCTGGTAAGGTAATAGAGCTGGTATCTTTTAAATGTAGAATAGGGTAGGGAATTTTTTTTATTTTGGGGGGCTTTGTTATTTTATTAGGGGGCTTAGAGTAGGTGTAATTAGCTTAAAATTGTTGTAATATTTTTATAATGTTTGTAAATTATTTTCTTATTTTTTGTAACTTAGTTATTTTTTTATTTTTTGTACTTTAGTTATTGTATTTATTTGTAGGTATTTGTATTTAATTTATTTAATTTATTTAATGATAGTGTAGTGTTAGGTTTAATTGTAACTTAGGTTAGGATTTATTTTACAGGTAATTTTGTATTTCTTTTAGCTAGGTAGTTATTAAATAGTTAATAACTATTTAATAACTATTCTAACTAGCTAAAATAAATACAAAGTTACCTGTAAAATAAATATAAATTCTACAATAGCTACAATGAAATTATTAATTACATTGTAGCTATCTTAGGGTTTAATTTACAGGTAAGTATTTAGTTTTAAATAGGAATAATTTATTAAAGTATAGTGTAGTGTTAGGTGTAATTGTAACTTAGGTTAGTTTTTATTTTACAGGTAAATTTCTCTTTATTTTAACTAGGTAGCTATTAAATAGTTAATAACTATTTAACAGCTATTGTACCTAATTAAAATAAATTGAAAGTTGCCTGTAAAATAAAAATAAATCCTAAGATAGCTACAATGTAATTATTATTTATATTGTAGCTATATTAGGGTTTATTTTAAAGGTAAGTATTTAGTTTTAAATAGGATTAATTTAGTTAATAAGAGTTAAATTTATTTCGATGTATTTAATTAATATTTAAGTTAGGGGGGGTGTTAGGGTTAGTGTTAGACTTAGGTTTAGGGGTTAATAATTTTATTACAGTGGCGGCGGTGTAGGGGGGGCAGGATAGGGGTTAATAAATTTATTATAGGTGGCGACGGTGTAGGGGGGGCAGATTAGGGGTTAATAAGTTTAATGTAGGTTGCGGCGGGGTCCGGGAGCGGCGGTTTAGGTGTTAAACTATTTAGTTGCGGCGGGGTCCGGGATCGGCAGGATAGGGGTTAATAACTTAATTATAGGTGGCGGCAGTATAGGGGGGGCAGGATAGGGGTTACTAGGTATAATGTAGGTGGCGGCGGGGTCCGGGAGCGGCAGTTTAGGGGTTAATACATATATTATAGTTGCGGCGGGGTCCGGGAGCGGCGGTTTAGGGGGTAATAAGTTTATTATAGTTGCGGCGGGGTCCGGGAGTGGCGGTTTAGGGGGTAATACATTTATTTAGTTGCGGCGGTGTAAGGGGGCAGATTAAGGGTGTTTAGACTCGGGGTACATGTTAGGGTGTTAGGTGCAGACATCTCCCATAGGAATGAATGGGATGTCTGGCAGCAGCGAACATGAACTTTCGCTATGGTCAGACTCCCATTGATTCCTATGGGATCCGCTGCCTCCAGGGCGGCGGTTTGAAAACCAGGTACGCTGGGCCGGAAAAGTGCCGAACGTACCTGCTAGTTTTTTGATAACTAGCAAAAGTAGTCAGATTGTGCCGCACTTGTGTGCGGAACATCTGGAGTGACGTAAGAATCAATCTGTGTCGGACTGAGTCCGGCGGATTGAAGCTTACGTCACAAAATTCTACTTTTGCAGGTGTCTAGGGCTTGATAACTACGGTGAATCAGCCTCGTCTCAAATACGCTGCGGAATTCCAGCGTATTTGAGGTAGACACGTTGATAACTAGAGACCTATATGTCTACTGTCATACCTAAATCTCTCTCCCAAGCTATCTGTGCGCTGCTCTTGGTTAAGAGTTGGTCATTTATTAATAAGGACTGGAGTAGGTAAAAGACAATAATCCTTTAGATTTCCTGTCTCTTTGCCAACAAATTTCCCAAGCAGTTCTATCTCTAATTTGCTCTCTCATGAGACCCCAATTACCCATGAAACTTAAGAGTCTAGACATTTCAAAATGAAATTTATCTGGGACCATATGTTTCACTATAATGGCTTCAGGAGTGACCCACTTGTTTTGATCAAGTAGGTCTCTCATACATAGATTCCCTAAATTGAACCAGAAGCCAACATGAGATTCCTGAAGGCACCAGACTATGCTTGCTACAGAATGCATAAGGGATGGGTGGGGTGCTATATTATGTCTATGCCGAAGTTTGTCCCAGAAGAGGAGTGCGTCCACCATTACTGGATGATCTACTCCTGTAATAAGGAGGTATCCAAATGATGTCTGATAGTCTCATATTGTTCGGTATTAGGTCTCTTTCTACCACCTGCCACCTAAGGGAAGAATCAATTGTACTCCAACCTAGTAAGTCTAGAATGTTAGAATATTTGGTAATGCTAACCCACCATAAGTGTCATGGTATGTTAGAATATTTGGTAATGCTAACCCACCCTGTCTGATAGCCTTCTGCAAAGTGTGTTTGGATACCCTCTGTCTCAACCTCCTCCAGATATAGGAGGACACTAAGCCTTGCAGTCTGTTAAGAAGGAATCCAGGTTTCTGAAGAGGGATGCAGTGGAACAAGTATGTGATTTTTGGGAGTAGCAACATTTTTATCGCCCCAATCCTCCCAGACCACGAAATCTCAGAGAATTCCCAAGAGTTCAGAAGTAACCGAAACTCGTGAAGTGTGTCTGTAAAATTATTCTCAATAATAACAGATATGTCTGGGCTGATTTACTGTATATTCCCAAGTGTTTAATACTATCCTGGGCTCAACTGAAACTAAAGGTTCTCTTGAGACATTCAACTTCTACTTCTGGGATACCCATTGGTAAGGCCTCAATTTTAGTCAAATTTAACTTATAGTAGCTAATATCCCCGAATTGTTTAATTAAGTCCATAAGCACTGGTAATGAAGTCTGGGGAGAGGTTAGCAGCAGGGTAACGTCATCGGCAAAGAGCGCAATTTTATTATTTAAGTTTCTAAAATCTATCCCTCTTATTCTATCCTCCTCCCTAATGACTTGCACCAGAGGTTCTATCACCAAGGCAAAGAGAAGGCGCGACAGAGGACACCCCTGTCTAGTGCCATTAGCGATGCCGAACCTTTCTGACTAAAAGCCTACTCCTCTCACTGTGGCCATAGGAGATGAGTACAAAGTGCCCACTGCTAAAATAAACTGCTCTGGAAGCTTAAAAATCCTCAAGACTTCCCATAAATACTCCCACCTCACCCTGTCAAATTCTTTTTCTGCGTCCAATGACAGGGCAAGGAGGGGCATTGCACATCTTTTGGCTTCCATCATAATGTGTATTAGTTGTCTCGTATTGTCTGGTCCCTCTCTTCCCGGTATGAACCCCACCTGATCTCCATGAACTATGGATGGGATGATCTTAGAAAGACGGTTGGACAAAATTTTAGAATAAATCTTTGTATCAATATTAATTAAAGAGATGGGTCTATAGCTACCGCATTCCTGTGGGTCTTTGTCCAGCTTTAAGAGTGTAATTATAGAGGCTTTTAAAAATTCTGGGGCGACTTTACCAGATGACATGATTTCATTTAAAATCTATGAAGTATAGGATTCAGTATAGTTTGAAAATTCTTGTAAAATGTTACTGTATAGCTGTCTGGCCCAGGGGCTTTTCCCAGCTTTAGGTGTTTTATCGCATTCTTTATTTCTACATCTTCTACTGATACCGTTGGTAAATTTAATTTCCCCAAAAAGGATTTAGTAGTTTGAGAAGTAGAAGTCGGGTTGATCGGACCCGTTTGAAGGTTATATAGAGATTTGTAAAATTTGCAGAAAGCCAGACCAATATGGGTGAGGTCACTGATACTGTGTCCTGCCTGATGGACGTTATCCTACGCTGGGCCGTTCTATTACGTAGCTTGTTTGCCAAGGATGTTGGTAGGAGTTTTTAAACCCTGTGCATTATGAGTAATAAAGCGGAGGCCAGCCATAGTAAATGGAGAGAAAAAAGGGGGGGGGGGTAGGGGGAAAGAGGGAGGAGAAGAGGAAGGAATGAGAAGGAGGGGAGGAAAGTAAGGGGAAAATAGGCACTAGAGTATGAGAGTACTTAATTTACAGAGCAATAGTGTCTCTATTATAAGCAAGATATCTGTCATTATTCGAAAATCAACATTTAGCGTTAGTTTAATCTTTGCCTAAGTAAGTTAGATGACTCAGTTAAAAATGTCTTAATTGTAACAACTTGTATCAGTGATGACAAGCCAGCGGATGTATTCTGCTACAAAATTCACCAAGTTGGGTGAATGGTGACTAGTTGAAAAAGGGAATTATGCCAGTGTTTAAAGGATTTTAGTCAATTGGTGCGGGGGGGGGGGGGGGCAGGAGGTGGGATGATTATGTAAAGTGTAGTTTTTTTGAGTTAAATTGAGGTGACTGGTATTAATATAATGAGGATTTGTGGAGCTCCTAGTAAAAAGAAGGAACTGAAGTACTAGAGTAATATATGTATAAATAATGGGGGGGGAATAAGGTAAGGGACATAGCATCTCTAAACGGGAAGATCCTGAGTATCAGTAATGATTTGATTTAAACTAAGTAACCTTTTAAATAAAACACATCAATTAATATAAACTAGGGTTTCTTACATTATTCCTGAACTATTACCTTGCTAATGGATAATGCCCATATAAATATCACATTCTTGTTTCATTGTACATCTACAGTTCTATAACGTAAACAAGTAAGAGAAATACAACTTTTTGACTTTAACATTATAGTGCAGAATTTCTATAACTTAACACAACTTAGAGTTATCTACAATTCTTTGTATACTACATCATAGATTGAGCTACAAATTTTCCATTCTCAAACCGTTGACAAAATAAAAATTTGGTTAGGTGCCTCAAGTAATATTCTGTGAAGCCCAGACAAAGGAGTCAGAACTATCTATCTCATAGTAAGTAAGATTGGTAGAAACACAAGGACATAACTCTAGTAATGCAATGCAACCTTCTAGTGTGATAAGAATAAACTGGGTACAATACAATTCTCAGCCCTAAACAGAGTCCAAAGTTTACTTAATACGAATCAGCAAGCAGTCATCTCTTATCTCAAGTACAACAAATATAATACCTGAATCAGCAAAAAGGAAACATACAAACATTGCTATAAGACATAGAAATAAATGACTTCTTAATAATAACAAACAGTATAACGTTACCACCTCTTCTTCACCTCTACCACCTCTACCTCTACCACCTCTTCTTCATTATGCGAGACAAGGCCACAGATGTAATTGTGAAGAGACTTTGTACTTTACTTTGTAATGTATGTACAACTTGCTGCTTTGAGAAACACTGACGTCTACTCCAGCTCTAAATATCTTGTAGCTCCCACACTCCTGGCCTGTAAGCAGCAGTAGTGATGTCCCCTACCGTCCCCTAATCTGGGTGATTTAAGGGAGAGACATGATCATGGGAAGGCAAATAAATTTGTAATCCAAGCCCCAAGATATTATAAAAGTAGTGCAGACTGATGATAAAGGGTCTCTGATGGTAGAAGAAGATGGCACAACTCCCCAGGGAAAGTGTCCTCACTGGACAAAGGCGGTAAAAGGGATTGAGGGTATGACCTGCTGACACGAGGTTCAGCAGGAAAGGGGGGGGGGAGTGCCCAGAAAGCCTTCAGTAGATATATTTCCCCTCAGCCCCTTAATGCTGTATATCGTCTGTCTACCGGTTTGGTGACCAAAGCTGTCTGATATAACAGGCTGAGTAGATTAGCTTAGTAAGGCCTCCAATTAATCAGACTGGATATCCTATTTAAAGGGTTGAGGATATCACTAGGGTAAGAAGGCTTGACTTATTTGTAATTGGTACCAGAGCTTAGTATTCTGCTATGCCTTTTCCCCTGTGGTGTGTTTTCTCACTTTAACTTCCCGGGCACAGGATTATAGAGAACGGAGTGAGACTACTGACTTAGGCCTTAAAAGATGGCGGCTTTTTGCACCAAATTGTACCGCAACTATGACCTGCCTGAAAATGAGTCCAAGCACAAGATCTCACCCTCTGCTAATGTCCCTTGTTTCTCGTTCAACTCCGGAATCCCACAGGACCCAGACTGCACAAGCTCTTTGGGCTCCGTGGCATTGAGAGCTGAAGAAGCCGCACAGGATGCCAACATAGTGAGTCCGGACCTCCTCGCCACTGAGATTGCTGACCTGGGGCTATCTGCACCTTTCTCAAGGATGCTCCTCCAATTAGAAGACCACCACTATACCTCCGATGTCGAGCCCGCTCCACACTGGAGTCCCGTTTCACAGGCCACAGTGGAGACCCAAGCTGTATTGGCTACAACTTCATCCAGTGATTACAGCTATGGCCACGGATCTCCACTGGTTAAGGATCTCTCACAGAGCTGTTAGATACCTTTTGTGAAGGCTTGTGAGTTTAAAACGGCCAAAATCTCCAAGATCCATAGTGGAGCTCCACGACAATGCGACCGCTCTCTCTCTCTTAGTTGGCTCCGTCCCCAGCTATGTTTATTTTATATCACCGATGGGTACACAGGTTAGCGCTGCGGAATCTGTTGGCGCTCTACAAATAACTGATAATAATAATAATAATAGTACAATAATAATACTACAAGTACAGTTGCTAAGATATAATGAAACAATTGATTCTTTATGCTACCCAAATTCATGATATGAGCTAATCAAACATTGGTGACTAATCTAAACTGATATTAAACAATTTCTAAAGTGATTGACTTTGCCACACAATACTGTATCAGCTCATGGTTACATTACTGTCTGTAACTCTGAGATCTCAATATGGGTCTTTCTGCTTTAATTAATGGGCACATCTTTATAGTCCCAATTGTGAACTACACATATTTATCAAGTTTAGCCCCTTAAAGTACCATTTCTATTGCCCTCAAATTAATAAGGTATTCACTTGTTCACACTAGGGAGTGCGCTAAGGTAACTATTATTGCTGAATAAAGGGAAGACTCAGGAAATATGTGAAATAGATCCCTCTATTATACATTAGGCAATACTTAGCTTTGTGTCAGGAGTATCAATTCCTAAAGAAAAGGAATGGTACTATCTTTAGTGTTACAACTGAAAATTTTAGAGTAGTAATTATTTTAGTGGTGTATGCAGGACTGCCTGAGACACAGAGATTGAAATTAGGAGGCAACACTGAGGAATCTCTCTGTATCACCAGGGAATCATACATATAATATAAGGCTGGGTTGAGTACAAACACATGTATATGTTAAGCAGATAGTATAGCTTAACCCAGTATTTGATACAACCCCTCCTATGTCTCATGAGATAATAAGATATCACAATTAAATAGTAAATCATATAGTATAGCACTTAATAAGGTGTTCGGTTATGTGTACAATCAATAGTAACAAGATAGCTTCAAATCCATTCTGAGTAACATTAGAGGATCAACAGGTAGGACTGACTGGGCAGAGTGATACTTTCAGCTTGCCTAACATAAAACAAGTAAGCGTGAGATGCTTTTCAGAATGACTGCCTTCAGGTAGAATATAGATAACTGTGAGCGTAAAACTTACTTTGTACTTCTTGGGTGAGAGCCGTATGGATTGCTCTTGTATACAGGCAGAGGAGATTAGAAGGAACCGACATGGCTTGCCAGCATTCAGTAGTTCAGCGTGGAGATTGTTACTTCCGTAGTTGCGAGAGAAACAGTTGGCGTGTGATGTCACCGCTCCAGAGAGGAATGCTGCAAAATAAAAATCAACTGGAAGGAGGTGGGTACGTCTTAGTCGACAGCTCAGAGCTCTGTAAGGCTGAGTAAACTTTATGAAAGAATTACCAGGCAACGTAGGAAGCGCAGGAAGGTCTTTTATATAAAAGTTATGTGTGGTAACAAAAGTAAAGGTGCAAGGACTATGAACAAAAAAGGATGATAGAGAACAAGGTAACTAAATAGAACATGACAGGACTCCCCCCTCAAGGATCAACTCCGGGGATCAGAGGACGGCCGGTCAGGATGCCTTCTATGAAACTGTGAAAGTAGTCTGGGAGCAGACAGATTTGAGGCTGGCTCCCAGGAGTCATCATCGTCAGGGAACCCTTTCCAGTGAATTAAGTACTGCAATTCACCTCGTACAAGGCGGGAATCCAAGATAGACTGGACCTCATACTCCGTTGAGGTATGTTAGGTAAAATTGGATCATCGTGTCTGTGTCCACGTAAGGGTCTGTATGGTTTCAATAGTGCCACATGGAAGGTGGGATGAGTTTTCATATTCCAGGGCAAAGTCAATGTCACAGCATTCTGATTCACAATCTTCTCAATAGGAAATGGACCAATGAAAGTAGAGAATAATTTCTTTGCTGGATAAGGTAGTTTTAGGTTGCGTGTGGAGAGCCAGACATAATCTCCAATTGTATAAGTAGGAGAGGGAGTCCGATGTTTGTCATAATAAGTTTTGTGCTGAAGCGTGGTTGATGTTTTCCTTGATTAGAGTGAAGGAATCAAAGATGGTATTCACAAGGCCATTCACCATTGGACCGTTACTATTGAGAGCTTCCCACTGGAATGTAGGATGGAATCCATAATTGATGTAAAATGGCGAGGATTTCGTAGTGGAGTGGTTTGCATTGTTGAAAGCAAATTCTGCCAAGGGAAGTAAGGAAGACCAATTCTCCTGTCTAGAAGAGGTGAAACAACGTAGGTATTGTTCAATCCATTGATTGGTTTTCTCAGTCTGTCCATTACTCTGAGGATGGATTGAAGTACTAAGTCTTCTGGTAATTCCCAAGGGAGTTGTTTCCAGAATTTACTGGTAAATTGTGTTCCCCTGTCTGAGGTGATAGAGTAGTTTGAAGACGTTGCATAACATGAGTTGTACTTTTTCGGAGTAGGAGTTTTGTGAAACGGAATAAAATGTACCATTTTGCTGAAGAGATCTACTACCACAAGAATCGTATTTTGCTTATTGGAAAGAGGTAGATCAACAATAAAATTCAATGCAATGTCTTGCCATGTACATTTGGGAGTTGGTAGTGGGACCAATCGTCCATAGGGAGCTTTCTTCTCTTTCTTTGAAGTGGTACATATTTTACAAGACAAAACATAGTCTGCTGTAGCTTTGCTAAAGTTATTTTACCATCACTCACAGGTATATGTTCCTAAATCCTAAGGGATTTAGGAACATATACCTGTGAGTGATGGTAAAATAAACCATCAGATTGTAGTTGTGAGTCTGTGGATGGGAGTTCAGCATCAGAATCTTGTTCAGTATTGAACAATTGGATTTGATCAAAAGAGAGTCCAATGAAATGTTCTAAAGGAATTAGGGGAGTTTGATCTTGTTTCATAGATGGTTTGTCAAATTGTCTGGATAGAGCATCTGCCTTTTTGTTCTTATTTGCAGGGCGGTAAGTAATTAGGAAATTGAACCTAGTTAGGAACAAGTTCCATCGGACTTGACATGAGGTTAGGGTCCGGTTACTTTTGAGATACTGTAGATTCCTATGGTCTGTATAAATTAGGATTGGTATAGAAGTACCCTCCAGGAGGTGTCGCCAGTATTCCAAGGAAGCCTTTATAACAAGTATTTCGTTCTCGCCAATCGGGTAGTTTTCTTCAGCAGCTGACAGTACACAAGAGTAAAAGGCTACTGGATGAAGAGGTTCTTTAAGGATCCTCCTTTGGGAGAGTATCGCTCCAATTGCTGAATTAGAACCTCAACTTCTAGAATTAACTGTAGTGTTGAATCAGGGAAGCGAAGAATAGGTGCTGTTGTAAAGGTGGTTTTCAAATGATCAAACACCGTTTGTAGTTGATCATTCCAGTAGAATTTAGTATTGGATTTGGTTAGATTGGTTAATGGTTTTGTCAGTTGTGCGAACTTTTTAATGAACTTTCTGTAAAAATTGGCAAATCCCATGAACCTTTGGACCTGTTTCTTTGTGGTAGGAATTGGCCAATTTATTATGGCAGATATTTTGTCATCTTCCATGTTTATTCCTTCTGGTGTAATGGTATAACCTAAAAATGTGATTTCTTTGGTGTGGTAGATACATTTTTCCAGTTTGGCATATAATGAGTTTTCACGGAGCCGAGATAAAACAACACTGACATGTGTAATATGTTCATCCATGGTCCTCTAGTATATTAAGATATCATCAAGGTAAATAACCAAAAAAGTGTCTAGAAGGTCTTTAAAGATATCATTTATTAGAAATTGAAAGTTCACTGGGGCATTACATAACCCGAATGGCATCACAGTATATTCGTATAGACCATAACAGGTTTGAAATGCTGTGAGCCATTCATGTCCTGATTTAATGCAAACTAAGTTATATGCACCCCTTAAATCTAATTTAGTGTAGTTTACCGCCCTGTGAAGTCTTTCAATTAATTGGGGAATCAGAGGTAGGGGATACCTTTTTTTAATTGTACGCTTATTTAATTTGCTGTAATCAACAATGGGTCTGAGAGAGTGATCTTTGTTACACACAAAGAATATACCAGCTCTGGCAGGAGAGGTGGATGTGCGTATAAAACCTTTTTTAAGGTTGTCTTGAATATATGTTTCTATACGTGTCCGTATAGAATGTCAACTCCTGGCAGAAGGTCAATAGGACAATTGTATTTCCTGTGTGGGGGTAGGTTCTCAGACTCTTTTTTTATCAAAAACATCTGTAAAGTGTAGGTATTTCTTAGGTATATGATTAGGGGTAGTAAGAAGAAGCTGAGATGTAATCATGCAAGTAGTTGTGCAATAGAGGGAGTTGAATTCTACATGAGATGTAGACCAGATTATTTTTGGGTCGTGTAGGATAAGCCAAGTTATTCCAAAAATTATTGGATAAAGTGGTTATGGAATCACATTAAAAGTGGCATACTCAATGTGGAAGTCATTGGTTGTTACACGAAGGGGAACAGTGTGATAACAAATAGAAGTAATTTCTTTTCCATCAATAAAACGCAAAAGACTAGGCTTACTTTTTTTTATCAGTGGAATTTTATTGGCACGCGTGAAATAAACATTAATGTAATTGTAACTGGCTCCTGAATCAAGGATCGCTTGTGTATTGATGCGTTGGTGTTCCCACTGTAAGAGAATTGGTAGAGAGCAATGAGTGGGTTGCTTTACAGTAGGGTGCATTCTTTGACTATATGATCTTGACCACCGCAGTACATGCAAAGATTATTTGATCTTCTTCTTTGTTTCTCTTGGTGTGACAAAGGACCTCTCATAAATCCGATCTCCATCGGTTCAGAGATAGATTTAGTAAACTGTTCAGAAGGAGAGATAGCTGGTGATATGGACTGTAGTTTTTTTTGTGAGGAGTTCGGGCAGATATTTTTCTAACCGCCTCTCCCTAATTCTTCTGTCTAGGGTAATACTTAAGTTAATCAGTTCTTCAAGAGTGTCAGGTAAATCCTGTCTGGCCAATTAGTCCTTGAGAGGGTCCTTGAGAGGGTCTTGATTGCGTAAAGAGAGATCATTCCATAGGGAATCTTTAGACCATTTTTTAAAATCTGTAACATAGTCCTCTACTGGACGTTTATTTTGTTTCAAGGACCTCATGGCGGTTTCAGCTGATAACTGTTTATAGGGGTCGTCATATAGTTGTGCCATGGCCTTGAAGAATTGGTCAATTGAATGAAGTATGGGATCATTATTTTCGAAGTAGGAATTGGCCCAGGTACGTGGTTCCCCTCTGAGGTAGGAGATAGTTGTCAGTACCTTTATATGATCATTAGGATAGGTTTTGGGTTTCAAGGTAAAGTATAAATAACATGAGTTTCTAAAATCTCTGAACTCGTTACGATCTCCAGTGAATTTCTCAGGGGGACTGGGCTGAGGCTCTGGGGCACTAAATGACTGTCTAACAGATTCTATTTTGTCATTGATATAATTCTTAGGAACATATTCTCTTATTGTAAAGAGGTGAGGCCCTTAGTGAGGTTATCAACAGTTTGGGTTAAGGCCTGAACATGAATGATTAAATCTGCTGGGTCCATGGTGGTGGCTTGGTAATACTGGTAGGAGTATCAATTCCTAAAGAAAAGGAATAGTACTATCTTTAGCGTTAGGACCACAACTGCAGATTTTAGAGTAGTAATTATTTTAGTGGTGTATGCAGGACTGTCTGAGACACAGAGATTGAAATAAGGAGGCAACACTGAGGAATCTCTCTGTATCACCAGGGAATCATACATATAATATGAGGCTGGGTTGAGTACAAACACATGTATATGTTAAGCAGATGGTATAGCTTAACCCAGTATTTGATATAACCCCTCCTATGTCTCATGAGATAAGATATCACAATTGAATAGTAAATCATATAATATATCGCTTAATAAGGTGTTCAGTTATGTGTACAATCGATAGTAACAAGATAGCTTCAAATCCATTCTGAGAAACATTAGAGGATCAACAGGTAGGACTGACTGGGCAGAGTGATACTTTCAGCTTGCCTAACATAAAACAAGTAAGCGTGAGATGCTTTTCAGAATGACTGCCTTCAGGTAGCGTATAGATAACTGTGAGCGTAAAACTTACTTTGTGCTTCTTGAGTGAGATTGATCTTGAATACAGACAGAGGAGATTAGAAGGAACCGACACGGCTTGCCAGCGTTCAGTAGTTCAGCATGGAGATTGTTAATTCCGTAGTGGCGGGAGAAACAGTTGACGTATGACGTCACCGTTCCAGAGAGGAATGCTGCAAAATGAAAATCAGCTGGAAGGAGGTGGGTACATCTCAGTCGACAGCTCAGAGCTCTGCAAGACTGAGTAAACTTTAGGAACGAATTACAAAGTAACGTAGGAAGCGCAGGAAGGTATTTTATATAAAAGTTATGGGTGGTAACAAAAGTAAAGGTGCAAGGACTATAAACAAAAACGGATGATAGAGAACAAGGTAACTAAATAGAACATGACACTTTGATTCTTAATGGCTTGTTAGTTGCTGAAGAAGAACAGTCATTACACACAGGAGGAATTTCATCTCATCAAGTGACAAACACTTTTTAGAAGATGTTAAGCCAAGTCTCATCTCAACAGGAACAGTCCAGGTTCAACACTGTGATGATGCCCAAATGCAACACTGAACCAAACTTTCAGTCTGCATCTATCTTTCCTTGCATGGTGTCAGAGAGACAGTTATGACTTGCCCGCAGCTTTTTGCCCTCTTTCACAGAATCACAAAACTAACTTTTTATTACAAGACTGTGAACAATATATTAACAAGCAGTGACTCAGCTACTTTTCTGCCAGTTGTTTAAAAACATTATATTAATTAGTCATAATAAATTTAGTTTCTCATAGTACTATGCAATACTGAAAGTATATATTGTTTATGTCGCCTGCAGAGAAGGAATGTAAGCCTCATTTTCAAGGCCTTAGCTGGCCTGCAATTATATGTGTTCTTTTACAGCAAAAGTTTAAGTTTAATTCGAACTGCCAATACATTAATTGTTCCTATTCTTTACACCACTGTATTCCCCATTGCTCATCTAGCATTGTTCATGTAATCTAGCTGTTCCCTAAAGATATGTGTTACATGATATTTTATTAGATCACAAGGTTATTGTGTGATTCCTTTTCTTCGGTTAATAATGATAATATGCATTTTAAGTAAAAACAAATATGTTGACAGACTGCTTATTGATATCAGTTATACTTAACTAAAAAACAAATATGTTATTAGAAAAAGGTATCAAGCAGCAGGCAGACAAATTCTCAAGCAGCGATCCTGTCCTCCTTCAGTCAGTAGCCACTTGTGATGCATCATTACTCGTCAAAATTAAAATTGCACAAGAGCTATCTTGTACAAACCCACCCCTACTCTTGTGCAACCAATCACAGAAGAGCAGGGCCTGTCAATCACCCTGAACAAGCGGGTTTGGGATGATTTATTTTCCACTGCCTCGAACAAATAAATATTTTTGTAGATATCTTCATGTAAATATATATATATATATATATATATATATATATATACAGTATATATATATATATATATATATATATATACACTACACATATACAGTATATATTATGCATATACAGTCATACATTATATGTATTGTTTTCAACAGGAGTAACATTTATACCTAAGATAGTAAATTATAAAATCTTTCAGTTATTGTGTTCTCTGAAATCTTTTATCTTTAATATATGTTCTACTTATCTACTCATGGGAACAAACTACAAGCCTTTACTGAGTAATTGTATCTCTTCCGCTGCTAATGTTCCTGACAAGTCTGTGATGTTGTTGACACCGTTTGTGAGGAATCGTATATTTTCTTGTTGTACCCACCCCTGTCTTTCTGGGTTAAGAGATCCTGGCTTCAGGGTTATATTGCATTTTATCTGTGAATCTGGCCTGCGTAAATATTTTTAACATGGAAGAATAAAGCTGTGGATTTTAAACGTGCAGTCCTGCCATTTCTGTTTTTTGCAAAATAAAAAAAAAGTAGAATACATTTTCTACATAAAGTTTTATATAAATGTGTACCACACTTATATATGGCCAAAAAAAAAACTTTTATACATAACTCATGTTCTTGCCTACCTAATATACTGAAATATTTCTCTATTTGTAGGTTAGATAGCATTTCATCATAATGTCTAAGTTTTACACCTTCTGTACTTTTATTACATTTGCAATATATCTTTAATATAATATATATTAGATATTAACCTTTTTTTAATAGCTCTTGCTAGTAGTTTTCCTGTTTTATTGCTTTCTGTATAATTTATTTAAAGAAATAAATGGCTAGATTCCGAGTTTTGCGTTAAGGTAAAAAAAGCAGCGTTATCAGGTCCTAACACTGCTTTTTTATGCCCGCTGCTATTACGAGTCTTGCAGGTATAGGTGTACCGCACACTTTTTTGGCCTTACCGCAAATCAACTTACGTAAATTTCGTAAAGGCTTTTTTCAATGAGACTTGCATAGCGCCGGTATTACGAGTTTGTCTTGGAAGGCCAAAAAGTGAGCGGTACACCCTCTACCACCAAGATTCTTAACACATTTTAAAGTCAGTAGTTATGAGTTTCACGCTGCAAAGCTGTAGCATAAAACTCATAACTAAAGTGCTAAAAAGTACACTAACACCCATAAAATACCTATTAACCCCTAAACCGAGGCCCTCCAGCAAAACGCAAACACTAAAATAAAATTATTAACCCCTAATCTGCCTACATCTACAAATCTACAGATCTACAAATAACCGATAATAATCTGCCTCTCCGGACATCGCCGCCACTAGAATAAACATATTAACCCCTGAACTGTCGCACTCCTGCCTCGCAAACACTAGTTAAATATTATTAACCCCTAATCGCCGCCACCTACATTATACTTATTAACCCCTAATCTGCTGCCCCCAACATCGCCGCCACCTACCTACATTTATTAACCCATATTCTGCCGTCCCCAACGTCGCCGCCACTATTCTAAATTTATTAACCCTTTAAACCTAAGTCTTACCCTAACCCTAACACCCCCTAATTTAAATATAATTTAAATAAATAAAATTCCTATCATTACCTAAATTATTCCTATTTAAAACTAAATACTTACCTATAAATAAACCCTAAGCTAGCTACAATATAACTAATAGTTACATTGTAGCTAGCTTAGCGTTTATTTTTATTTTACAGGCAAGTTTGTATTGAATAGTTACTAACTATTTACTAACTACCTAGCTAAAATAAATACAAATTTACCTGTAAAATAAAATCTAACCTAAGTAACAATAACACCTAACACTACACTACAATTAAATAACTTACCTAAATTAAATACAATTAAATAAATTAAATACAATTAGCTAAATTACAAAAAAAACAAACACTAAATTACAGAAAATAAAAAACAAATTACAAGATATTTAAACTCATTACACCTAATCTAAGAGCCCTATCAAAATAAAAAAGCCCCCCAAAAATAAAAAAAAACGCTAGCCTAAACTAAACTATCAATAGCCCTTAAAAGAGCCTTTTGCGGGGCATTGCCCCAAAGAAATAAGCTCCTTTACCTGAAAAAGAAATACAAACAACCCCCAATAGTAAAACCCACCACCCACACAAACAACCCCCCAAATAAAACCCTAACTAAAAAAAACCTAAGCTCCCCATTGCCCTGAAAAGGGCATTTGGATGGGCATTACCCTTAAAAGGGCATTTAGCTCTATTGCTGCCCAAAGTCCTAACCTAAAAATAAAACCCACCCAATACACCCTTAAAAAATCCTAACACTAACTTTGAAGATTCACTTACCGGGAGTAGTCTTCATCCAAGCTGCAAGATGTCCTCAAAGAAGCCGGCAGAAGTGGTCCTCCAGACGGGCAGAAGTCTTCACCCAGACGGCATCTTCTATCTTCATCCTTCCGACGCGGAGCGGCTCCATCTTCAAGACATCCGGCGCGGAGCATCCTCTTCAATTGATGTCTTCTTGCTGAATGAAGGTACCTTTAAATGACGTCATCCAAGATGGCGTCCCTTAGATTCCGATTGGCTGATAGAATTCTATCAACCAATCGGAAAATAGGATTGAGCTCACATTCTATTGGCTGATTGGAACAGCCAATAGAATGCAAGCTCAATCCTATTGTCTGATTGGATCAGCCAATAAGATTGAAGTTCAATCCTATTGGCTGATTGCATTTTTTTCAACCTTAATTCCGATTGGCTGATAGAATTCTATCAGCCAATCGGAATCTAAGGGACGCCATCTTGGATGACATAATTTAAAGGAACCTTCATGCAGCAAGAAGACATCGATTGAAGAGGATGTCTTGAAGATGGAGCCACTCCGCGTCGGAAGGATGAAGAAAGAAGATGCCGTCTGGGTGAAAACTTCTGCCCGTCTGGAAGACTACTTCTGCCCATCTGGAGGACCACTTCTGCTGGCTTCCTTGAGGACATCTTGCTGCTTGGATGAAGACTTCTCCCAGTAAGTGGATCTTCGGGGCTTAGTGTTAGGATTTTTTAAGGGTGTAATTGGGTGGGTTTTATTTTTAGGTTAGGGCTTTGGGCAGCAATAGAGGTAAATGCCCTTTTAAGGGCAATGCCCAACCAAATGCTCTTTTCAGGGCAATGGGGAGCTTAGGTTTTTTTAATTAGGGTTTTATTTGGGGGGTTGGTTGTGTGGGTGGTGGGTTTTACTGTTGGCGGGGTTGTTTGTATTTCTTTTTCAGGTAAAAGAGCTGATTTATTTGGAGCAATGCCCCGCAAAAGGCCATCTTAAGGGCTATTGATTTTTTTTTATTTTGGGGGGCTTTTTTATTTTGATAGGGCTCTTAGATTAGGTGTAATTAGTTTAAATATCTTGTAATTTGTTTTTTATTTTCTGTAATTTAGTGTTTTGTTTTTTGTACTTTAGATAATTTTATTTAATTCTAATTAATTGTATTTAATTTAGGTAAGTTATTTAATTGTAGTGTAGTGTTAGGTGTTATTGTAACTAAGGTTATGTTTTATTTTACAGGTCAATTTGTATTTATTTTATCTAGGTAGTTATTAAATAGTTAATAACTATTTAGTAACTATTCTACCTAGTAAAATAAAAATAAACCCTAAGCTAGCTACAATGTAACTATTAGTTATATTGTAGCTAGTTTAGGGTTTATTTTATAGGTAAGTATTTATTTTTAAATAGGAATAATTTAGGTAATGATAGGAATTTTATTTAGATTTATTTAAATTATATTTAAATTAGGGGGTGTTAGAGTTAGACTTAGGTTTAGGGGTTAATAAATATAGGTAGGTGGCAGCGATGTTAGGGGCGGCAGATTAGGGGTTAATAAATATAATGTAGGTGTTGGCAATGTTGGGGGCAGCAGATTAGGGGTTAATAAGTATAATGTAGGCGGCGGCGATGTCCGAAGCGGCAGATTAGGGTTTTTTTTAGAGTGAAGAACCTTAAAATACCTTATATGACTTAACACCTGCATAATTTGGGAGTCACAGGCTGAGAACCTTGAAGTGATTTCTGCAGGTCATGCTCTAAGGGTTCATGTCTGGACTTACTAGCTTGAAAAAGCTACTTGTTATCAGTTTCACTTCCCACACTTGTGGGGAAGTGGAACTGTAGGTTAATTAGTCAAGCAAGAATTTACTTCTTGGTGATAGACCATTTTTTTACAAGGCCTACTGACTCCCCTAAGGTGATGTGCCAGTCTTAGAAACTCCTAAACAGCAGCAGCCACAGAGATTAAATAAACAAGCTGCTGCAACAGTTGGTAAGACTGTTCAGAACTTCTGGGTGTAAGGGAAACTGAGGAACATGGGCTATATCAAAAGGAATCCTGTATATCATCCCTTTGCCTATCCTGACAAAGGGTACTACAGTATAAAATTATTCCTATGTTATGAAGTTGGATATATGGCAAAAGGCTGCACTTTGATAAATAAACACTTGGAGTGTAGTATGGGGAATATAAGAAGAATGGGGAAAATTGTAAAATTAATGCTAGACTAATAAAGCATGGTTACACTGGTACCAAAATCACATACACCTAATATTAAATTTGATATGTCACAGAAAGCTGGTATTGTTTGTGTTCATGATAACAAACATAAAAAAAACATAAATGCCCTACAGCTATGGTCAATATTGGCAGCAGTTGCGTATTTAGGTTTTTGTGCTGCTCTAGGTACTCAAAATTATGCTGCCCCCATGTTTTAGGTATTTTTTGGCCATAATATTTTTTGGTCAGGGAGTAATGTGACTTTTTTTCATGGCATTTCCAAAGTAAAGGTTCATTCACATGGACTTTCAAAACACTTGCATACGCACATACACAGGCACACACACATAAACACATATTCACATACACAAAAACACACACACATCTATCTATTGCTGCAATATATATATATATATATATATATATATAAACCTCAAACACAATACTTAGTGCTGAAAGCCAACGGAACTAAAGGCAATAACTAGCTAAATAAATGAAAAGTTAAGTTACCTCTAAAATGTAAACTCCATGGGCAGTCTCTTATTATACCCCTATAATGTCATCTCCATCCTTGGGCAAAATCTCTCATTATATACCTGTATAATACTTCTAAAATAACTGTAAGCTTCTTACAAATATGGCCACAAAAAAGTGCTGCCCCCAGAATCTGTCACACTAGGCAAGTGCCTTGTTTGCCTAGGCCAAAATATGCCTCTGATTGGCAGGCCTTGTGGTTCTGTAAACTACAGAGTATAGTAGATATGTTGGCCTATGACAGTCCAGTAGAGGGATTTTACTTATTTCTGGATTTTTGAGGATCTAATATGCGTAACCTATGGCTTTGCAGAAAAGTGTAAAGATGATTCTGAAATTATATTTCACTTCTCTGAATTAAAATGGTAATTGAATCCATCTTAAAGTTTGTGAATCAGTTAAATGAGGCAGTAAGAGGTTTAACATTTACACAAATAGACAAAGAATTATATAAAGATGGTTCTGGTAATTCAAATTTTACACAGGAAACCTATGGATAGGAACACTTTATTTAGTTATCTGAGCTTTGACTATGATCCTTTAAAGAACTCTCCTGACATAGGTTACAGGAAATGCCAGATAAATTTAGAGAGAGGTTATCCAAACAAAATGATAGAGACTAAGAAGGAAAGGGTTAAAAGAGATGAGAAAAAAAAAACAATAAAGTGAGAGATACAGAACGTTTGGTTTGTGTCACTTAATATAATCCTTATACCAAGGAGATTAATAGAATTGTCAATAGATATTGGAATATATTAAGGGATTGTAACCCTGACAATCCAGCCTTGCAGAGTCCCCCACCGATGGTGTATAGGAGAGTTCCTAATTTAGGAAATATGATAATATAGCCTCTAATATGAAATTAAAACAGACACATATTTCCCCTGCTTGGGATGCACTAGTTGTAGTGCTGCGATAAAGGGAAAGGAATTTTTGCATCTACAGACAGGAAAGACATTTTTAATAAAAACTTTTTTTTATACATGTGACTCATCCTATGTCGTATACTTAAATAAATGTCCATGTTCTAATATCTATATAGGTGAAACGGCTAGAAAGGTGCGAGATAGGATGGTTTATTATTAGATGCAAAGAAATTAGAGCTCCTGTATCAAGACATTTCTTAAAAGCCAAACATAATATAAGCCAGCTATGGTGGCAAGTGATGGAGTAGGGAAATTAAGGAGAGGCGGTGACAAGGAATTAACCCTTAAACAAAAAAGAATCCTTCTGGATACATAAATTAAAATCTATGAAACCTAAAGGCCTCAATAGGAAGTTGGACCTCTCAGTGTTCCTATAGTATAGAGAGTTTAAAGTAAGATGCATTATCTAGTCTGAGTAATTGGTTTAGTTTAAAATGTCTTACGTTATGAGTAAAAAAGCAGCATTAAGCCTCATAACGCTGCTTTTTTACTACCGCTGCTATTACGAGTCTTGCAGGTTTAGGGGCACCGCACACTTTTTTGGCCTTACCGCAAGTCAACTTACGCAAATTGCGTATAGTCTTTTTTCTATGGGACTTCCATAGCGCTGGTATTACAAGCTTGTCCTGGGAGGCCAAAAAGTGAGAGGTACAGCCTATCCCGCAAGATTCGTACCGCATTTTAAAGTCAGTAGTTATGAGTTTTACACTACAACGCTGTAGCGTAAAACTCATAAGTGCTAAAAAGTACACTAAACACCCATAAACTACCTATTAACCCCTAAACCGAGGCCCACCCGCATAGCAAACACTAAAATTAAATTATTATCCCCTAATCTGCCGCTCCAGACATCACCGCCACTATAATAAACATATTAACCCCTAAACCGCCACACTTCCCCTTGCAAACATTAGTTAAATATTATTAACCCCTAATCTGCTGTCCCTAACATCGCTGCCACCTACCTACATTTATTAACCCCTAATCTGCCGCCCCAATGTCACCGCCACTATATTAAATGTATTAACCCTTAAATCTAAGTCTAACCCTAACACCCCCTAACTTAAATTAATTAAAATAAAGCTAAATAAAACTTACTATTAATAACTAAATAATTCCTATTTAAAACTAAATACCTACCTGTAAAATAAACCCTAAGCTAGCTACAATATAACTAATAGTTACATTGTAGCTAGCTTAGGGTTTATTTTTATTTTACAGGCAAGTTTGTATTTATTTTAACTAGGTAGAACAGTTACTAAATAGTTATTAACTATTTAATAACTACCTAGCTAAAATAAATACAAATTGACCTGTAAAATAGAACCTAACCTCTCTTACACTAACACTTAATACTACACTACAATTAAATAAATTCCCTAAATTAAATACAATTAACTAAATTCAAAACAATTAGCCAAATTACAAAAACAAACAAACACTAAATTACAGAAAATAAAAAACAAATTACAAGATCTTTAAACTAATTACACCTAATCTAATAGCCCTATCAAAATAAAAAAAAGTCCACCCAAAATAAAAACCCTAGCCTAAACTAAACTACCAATAGCCCTTAAAGGGCCTTTTGCTGGGCATTACCCCAAAGAAATCAGCTCTTTTACCTGTAAAAAAAATACAAACAACCCCCCAACAGTAAAACCCACCACCCACACAACCAACCCCCCAAATAAAACCCTAACTAAAAAAACCTAAGCTCCGCATTGCCCTGAAAAGGGCATTTGGATGGGCATTGCCCTTAAAAGGGCATTTAGCTCTTTTGCGGCCCAAAGCCCTAACCTAAAAATAAAACCCACCCAATACACCCTTAATAAATCCTAACACTAACCCCTGAAGATCCACTTACCGGGAGAAGTCTTCATCCAAGCGGCAAGATGTCCTTTTAAGGATATTGCCCATCCAAATGCCCTTTTCAGGGCAATGTGGAGCATAGGTTTTTTTTAGTTAGGGTTTTATTTGGGGGGATGTGTGTGTGGGTGGTGGGTTTTATTGTTGGGGGGGGGGTTGTTTGTATTTTTTTTACAGGTAAAAGAGCTGATTTCTTTGGGGGAATGCCCCGCAAAAGTTTATTTTGGATGGGCTGTTTTTATTTTGATAGGGCTATTAGATTAGGTGTAATTAGTTTAAAGATTTTATAATTTTGTTTTTTATTTTCTGTAATTTAGTGTTTTTTTTTGTAATTTAGCTAATTGTTTTGAATTTAGTTAATTTTATTTAATTTAGGGAATTTATTTGATTGTAGGGTTAGGTTAGATGTTAGCGTAAGACAGGTTAGGTTTTATTTTACAGGTCAATTTGTATTTATTTTAGCTAGGAAGTTATTAACCCCTTAACGACCGAGGACGTGCAGGGTACGTCCTCAAAAAAAAGGCAGTTAATGCCTGAGAACGTACCCTGCACGTCCTCGGTTTGGAAAGCAGCTGGAAGCGATCCTGCTCGCTTCCAGCTGCTTTCCGGTTATTGCAGTGATGCCTCGATATGGAGGCATCCTGCAATAACCTTTGGTAGCCATCCGGTGCAGAGAGAGCCACTCTGTGGCCCTCTCTGCACCGGAGATCGGTGGCTACCTGCGTTGGTGGGTGGGAGCCGGACCGGGAGGCGGGGGTGGCGGCCATCGATGGCCCTGGTTATGTGCAGGGGGGGCGGGATCGTGGGCGGGGACGAGCAGGGGCGCGCACGGACGCGCGCGCGTGCACGGGAGGGCGGGCGCGTGCACGGGGAGGGAGCGGGTGGGAACCGCTACACTACAGAAAATGATTTAATAAAAAATTTATAAATTTCGAAATATTTAAAAAAAAAAAGATCAGCAAGGTGGTGGGGGTTTGTCTGTGTGGGGGGGGGAAGCTACACTACAGAAAAAAGCCCCAAAAAAATAAAAAAAGCACTTTTTTTTGCAAACTGGGTACTGGCAGACAGCTGCCAGTACCCAAGATGGCCCCCAATGAGGCAGAGGGGAGGGTTAGAGAGCGGTTTTGGGGGGGATCAGGGAGGTTGGGGGCTAAGGGGGGGATCATACACCCTAGCATATGTAAATATGCTAAAAACATTTTTTATTTTTTTAAAAAAACCCTTTTATTTTAGTACTGGCAGACTTTCTGCCAGTACTTAAGATGGCGGGGACAATTGTGGGGTGGGGGAGGGAAGGGAGCTGTTTGGGAGGGATCAGGGGGTGGGATGTGTCAGGTGGGAGGCTGATCTCTACACTAAAGCTAAAATTAACCCTGCAAGCTCCCTACAAACTCCCTAATTAACCCCTTCACTGCTAGCCATAATACACGTGTGAGGCGCAGCAGGATTTAGCGGCCTTCTAATTACCAGAAAGCAACGCCAAAGTCATATATGTCTGCTATTTCTGAACAAAGGGGATCCCAGACAAGTATTTACAACCATTTGTGCCATAATTGCACAAGCTGTTTGTAAATTATTTCAGTGAGAAACCTAAAATTGTGAAAAATTTAACTTTTTTTTCAATTTGATCGCATTTGGCGGTGAAATGGTGGCATGAAATATACCAAAATGTGCCTAGATCAATACTTGGGGTTGTCTACTATACTACACTAAAGCTAAAATTAACCCTACAAGCTCCCTAAAAGCTCCCTAATTAACCCCTTAACTGCTGGGCATAATACACTTGTGGTGCGCAGTGGCATTTAGCGGCCTTCTAATTACCAAAAAGCAACGCCAAAGCCATATATGTCTGCTATTTCTGAACAAAGGGGATCCCAGAGAAGAATTTACAACCATGTATGCCATAATTGCACAAGTTGTTTGTAAATAATTTCAGTGAGAAACCAAAAGTTTGTGAAAAAATTTGTGAAAAAGTGAACGATTTTTTGTATTTGATCGCATTTGGCGGTGAAATGGTGGTATGAAATATACCAAAATTGTCCTAGATCAATACTTTGGGATGTCTACTAAAAAAAAATATATACATGTCAAGGGATATTCAGGGATTCCTGAAAGATATTAGTGTTCTAATGTAACTAGCGCTAATTTTGGAAAAAAGTGGTTTGGAAATAGCAAAGTGCTACTTGTATTTATGGCCCTATAACTTGCACAAAAAGCAAAGAACATGTAAACATTGGGTATTTCTAAACTCAGGACAAAATTTTGAAACTATTTAGCATGGGTGTTTTTTGGTGGTTGTAGATATGTAACAGATTTTGGGGGTCAAAGTTAGAAAAAGTGTGTTTTTTTCAATTTTTCCTCATATTTTATATTTTTTTTTATAGTAAATTATAAGATATGATGAAAATAATGGTATCTTTAGAAAGTCCATTTAGTGGCGAGAAAAACGGTATATAATATGTGTGGGTACAGTAAATGAGTAAGAAGAAAATTACAGCTAAACACAAACACCGCAAAAATGTAAAAATAGCCTTGGTCCCAAACGGACAGAAAATGGAAAAGTGCTGTGGTCATTAAGGGGTTAAATAGTTAATAACTATTTAGTAACTATTCTACCTAGTTAAAATAAATACAAACTTGCCTGTAAAATAAAAATAAACCCTTAAGCTAGCTACAAAGTAACTATTATTTATATTGTAGCTAGCTTAGGGTTTATTTTACAGGTAAGTATTTAGTTTTAAATAGGAATTATTTAGTTATTAATAGTAAGTTTTATTTAGATTTATTTTAATAAATTTAAATTGGGGGTGTTAGGGTTAGGGTTAGACTTAGGTTTAGGGGTTAATAAATTTAGTATAGTGGCGGCGACGTTGGGGGTGGCAGATTAGGGTTTAATAAATATAGGTAGGTGGCGGCGATGTTAGGGATGGCAGATTAGGGGTTAATATGTTTATTATGGTGGCGGCGACATTGGGAGCGGGAGATTAGGGGTTAATAAATATAATGTAGGTGTCGGGGATGTTGTGGGCAGCAGATTAGGGGTTAATAAGTATAATGTAGGTGGCGGCGATGTCCGGAGCGGCAGATTAGGGGTTAATAAGTATAATGTAGGTGTCGGCGATGTCGGGGACGGCAGATTAGGGGTTAATAAGTGTAAGATTAGGGGTGTTTAGACTCGAGGTTCATGTTAGGGTGTTAGGTGTAAACATAAAATGTGACATTGGGAGCGGGAGATTAGGGGTTAATAAATATAATGTAGGTGTCGGCGATGTTGTGGGCAGCAGATTAGGGGTTAATAAGTATAATGTAGGTGGCGGCGATGTCCGGAGCGGCAGATTAGGGGTTAATAAGTATAATGTAGGTGTCGGCGATGTCGGGGACGGCAGATTAGGGGTTAATAAGTGTAAGATTAGGGGTGTTTAGACTCGAGGTTCATGTTAGGGTGTTAGGTGTAAACATAAAATGTGTTTCCCCATAGGAATCAATGGGGCTGCGTTACGGAGCTTTACGCTGCTTTTTTGCAGGTGTTAGACTTTTTCTCAGCCAGCTCTCCCCATTGATGTCTATGGGGAAATCGTGCACGAGCACGTACAACCAGCTCACCGCTGACTTAAGCAGCGCTGGTATTGGAGTGCGGTATGGAGCACAATTTTGCTCTACGCTCTCTTCTTGCCTTTTAACACCGGGTTTAAAAACCTGTAATACCAGCACTGTAGGTAAGTGAGCTGTGACAATAACTTGCAAGTTAGTACCGCACCCCTCATAACGCAAAACTCGTAATCTGGCCGTATGTTTTTTTGTATGTGAATTTAAATATTGATCACTTTGTGACAGTATTGTACAATTTGATGTATGCAGCAATGTATGGGTTAATATGAAAACCCTATAAAAGGTTACACACACATGTACTTAATGAGCATGATTAAGAGTGAATATCCCAAAATGTTGCTTGATTTTTTGCTGTACCTGTTAAAAATGCTTCATTAAAAATCATTTGAATTAATCAATGGTGCTGAGGATCCTGCAAATATTTGGTTGGAGGGGAGACAGTCACCCCTGTTCCTCGTGCATCATTTTTAAGAAAGGTGCTGTGTACAAAGTGTATGATCCGAATTAAAATGGGAAGAGCAAGAGATTAAGACTAAGAAAAAAAAACAAAGTCATTGAATCGTATGTGAATTTTAGTAAGAGATTACCATAACCACAACAATAAGGAACCTGGCTATAGACAAGATCCTATACCTACGATTGATGAACTCATAAAGAGGCTGCATAAGGCTTGTTATTCTACACTTGCCATAATGAAAGGGAATAGGCAGGTACCCTTGACTAATTTTTACATCAGATGTTTGGATGTTGCCATTTGGGTAACACAGGTCCCCTGCTACAGTTTAAAGAAAGATAGACAAGATTTTGAAACCCCATACTTACTATGGTGCACCATATTTCAGACTGACTCACATCTTTCTAGTTACAGGCCATTTTAGAATCTATCTTCTTGCCCATATATGTCACGCTGCTCCTCTGCTCTGCTGTGGCCGTTACCATAGACACAGGCACTCCTCCTGTTGCTAGGGATACGGCAGTGTAACTGCAGCACAGTGATGACATCATCACCTCCTGCCCTGTCTTCCCTATGTAAAGGCCTCAGTCTCTCTCACCTGTGCCAAAGTATAGGTGTTACTTCTTGTGCTCCTGGGTGCTGTATACCTGTATGCTGAATTGCTGTATTGATTCACTGTTGCTGAACTCTTCCTGTTTGACTACATTGCTTGCCTTAACCCCTGAATTGCTGGATTGCTTTACCGTTGATTAACTCTGCCTGTTTTGACTACTCTGCTTGCCTTAACCCCTGAATTGCTGGATTGCTTTACCGTTGATGAACTCTGCCTGTTTTGACTACTCTGCTTGCCTTAACCCCTGAATTCCTGGACTGCTTTACTGTTGATGAACTCTGCCTGTTTTGACTTCTCTGCTTGCCTTAACCTCTGCATTGCTGGATTGCTTAACTGTTGATGAACTCTGCCTGTCTGACCATTTTATTGGTTTACCCTTGAACTGTTATAATTCTGGATATCCTTTTGTTGCTGACTCCTGCCTGTTCCCGGTCCTTCTATTGGTTTACCCCTGAACTGCCATACTGCTGGATTACCTTCCTGTCGCAGCTGAGTACTGCCCTGCCTGGTGTGAGTACTGCTTACCTCAATTTACAAACTCTCTCTCTGCTCTGGGATATTTCCTATCATTCCACTTGACACCAAGATAAGAAGACTACTGGCCAAGTTTGGTCTGATAGTGGAATATCCCACAGGCATTACATTATAATTGGGCCGTGGACCCAAATGAGGTAGCAAATGCAGTTTCTCATCAGGGTCTGACACTGGGAACACATACCGCACAATTGCAGAGTGTGGATTAAAAACTACAGGCTATAACCGCTTTGCTCTCCTCTCTGGTTGCTGAAAAGAACGCTGCTCCTGTTGTTACACAGCCAGTACCTGCTGCTAGTGCCGCAGCTCCTTTCCCTGCTTCTGGAAGTATACCCCAGATACCATTGCCTGACAAGTATGATGGTACTACCGACTGTAGGGGTTTCCTGAATCAGTGCAGGCTGCACTTTTGCACTGACCCCCACACCTTCCAGTCTCATCAGTCAAAGGTCACTTTTATTATTTCCTTACTGAAAGACAAGACCCTAGCCTGGGTCTCTCCTCTCCTGGAACAGAGCGCTCAACTCCTGAACGATGCTGATGCCTTGACTTCTGCATTATCTTCTGTATTCGGGACCTTCGGTCGTTCTGCTGCTGCAGAGTACTCACTCTTGGATCTCCACCAGAGTAATAGAACTGTGGCACAATACACCATCGAGTTTTGCACTCTGGCACTCGAGACAAGTTGGGATGGCAGTGCTCTCAAGGCGGCCTTTAGGAGAGGTTTGCATGAACGCATCAAGGACGAGCTTACCTATTGTGATGTCCCTACTTCCCTGGATGAATTCATAGCACTTTGTATTATTCTGGACTCTCGCTTTCAGGAGAGACAAGCTGAGAGAGACAGAACTAGTAGAATCCTTTCTTCCTGTCCTTCTACTAGTCCGGTCTGTAGACCATCCTCTACCCCTTCAGCACCTCCAGTTCCCTCAGTAGAGGAACCCATGGATCTCTCCTCACTCAAACCCACAGAATCTGAAAGACAGAGAAGAAGGAGATCAAGACTATGCTTCTACTGTGGTTCTAACTCACACCAGCTAAAAAACTGTGATATCCTGCCGGGAAAAGCAAAAGCCAATGCTTAGAGAATAAAACTGAGGTACCTCTAAGCGTGGTCACTACTAAATCCCCTTAATCTTCTCGAATCCTGGTACCTGTTATCCTCTCCTTTCTTCAGAATTCTGCTCACACTCATGCTTTTATTGATTCAGGGGCAGCTGGAAAATGCTTGGATCACCGATTCATGATTCAGGCAGGTTTACCTCTTCTGCAGAAAAAAACACTGTCTTAAAATCTCTGCTCTGGATGGGACTCCCCTTGGATCAGGTTTAATCCATTTTGAATCAGCAACTCTAACCGTGACTGTGGGAGTCCTTCATACCGAACAGTTGCAGTTCAATGTCATTCATTTCCCAGCACAACCAGTAATCTTTGGTCCTCTTTGGCTCTGTATACACAATCCACAGTTTGACTGGACTGAGGGACAATTGGCCTCCTGGGGTACATCCTGCTTCCACTCCTGTCTGGCCAAAGTTACTCCATTATGCCACGTCCCCATTGCCAGCCTACAGACCCCTTCAAGCCCTCCCTCAATTTAAGCGGATTTTACTGATGTGTTTGAAAAGAAAGCAGCTGATGTGCTGCCAACCCACCGTCCTTACGACTGCAAGATTGACCTCTTTTCTGGAGCCCCACTTCCTAAAGGAAGGACTTATCCACTCTCCAGAGCTGGAAACCAAGGCCATGGAGGAGTATATTCAAGAGAACCTAGCTAAAGGTTTTATTCGCCCTTCCTCTTCTCCTGCTGGTGCTGGCTTCATTTTTGTCAGTAAGAAGGATGGTGGGCTCACACCCTGTATCGACTACAGAGCCCTTAACAACATCACTATCAAGAATCACTATCCTATTCCATTAATCACTGAACTTTATGAATCGCTTCAGAATGCTCGCTACTTCACTAAGTTGGATCTACGTGGGGCATATAATCTTGTTCGTATATTCCCAGGGCATGAATGGAAGACTTCCTTCAATACAAGATCAGGGCATTACAAATACCTTGTAATTCCTTTTGGGCTGTGTAATGCCCCTGCTGTCTTCCAGGCATTTGTCAACGATGTCATCCGTGACCTCCTCAATCGCACTCATCGTCTATCTGGATGACATCTTTATTTTCTCCTCCACTCTTGAGGAGCATCATGATCATGTGAGACAGGTACTTCTTCACTTCAGAGACAATTCCATGGTAGCCAAACTGGAGAAATGTGAATTTGACCAAGTTCAGATCCAGTTCCTTGGCTATGTTATATCGAAGGAAGGTTTTGCCATGGATCCTTCTAAGCTCACCGCAGTCCTGGAATGACCTCAACCCACCTCATTAAAGGAACTACAGAGATTCTTGGGGTTCTCTAATTATTAGCGTAAGTTTATAAAAAAAACTCCCAAATAGTTGCTCCCCTCACTGAGTTAACTAAAGGGAACAGAGACTGCAAAAACTGGCCTCCAAAGCTGTGGATGCCTTCTCTCACCTGAAAAAGGCCTTTTGTTCTGCTCCTGTGCTCTGCCGTCCTGATCATGACCTGCAGTTCACTCCTGCAGAGAAGAACTATGACTTGGGTAATCGTGAACTCTTAGCCATTAAGATGGCTCTAACTGAATGGCATCATAGAGGGTACCGATAATCCCATTCAGATTCTCACTGACCACAAGAATCTGACGTAGCTTGAGACTGCTCATAGACTCTATCCTAGACAGGCCAGGTGGGCCTTGTTCTTTTCCCATTTTAACTTTGTGGTCTCTTATCTTCCTGGGACCAAGAATAAAAAGTCGGACACCCTTTCCCGTCAGTTTGCTCAGTCAAGTGATTCCTCTGAAGCTCCTATTGAACACATCATACCCCCCCTCCTGTGTGGTTGCTCAACTTAACACCTCTCTTCTTCAAAGACTGCAACATGCCCAGTCTAGAAAGCTTCCTGAAGCCCCTGCGGCTCCCGATATCTTCTTTTTACCTCTGAACTTATGCACCCCTGTGCTATCCTGGGCTCATGATAGTAAACTTTCAGGACATCCTGGTTTAACAAGAACTTTTAAGCTTCTTTCCAAGCTGAGCTGGCAAAGAGCACTCATTGGCACTCTTCTCTACGATGTTCTCCATTTCAAGCCGCAGCAGGTTACCAACCTCGTGTCTTTCCTCTTTCTGCACTATCCACAGGGGTTCCTTCTGCAGACCGACACGTTACTAACCTCACTACTCATTGGCAACGTATTCGCTCTCAGTTACGTTCAGCTGTCTCCAGATACAAGAGGTTTGCTGATCATCATAGAGCTCCTGTTCGTGCCTTTTTGGTAGGTGACCGTGTTTGGATCTCTACTCGACATATTTGTCTACGTCAACCCAGTCACAAATTAGGGCCTAGCTTTATTGGCCCCTACAAAGTCCTTAACAGACTGTCTCCTATTGCCTACAAAGTGGTCTTGCCCAGAACCCTTTGCATACACCCTGTCTTCCACATCTTGTTACTCAAGCCTTACATCAAGAACAGATATATTCAGCTCTGACCACCCTCCTTCCCCACTCCTAATTCATGGTGACCCTGAGTATGAGGTTGCTAAGATCCTGGACTCCAGATACAGGCGCAGGCAACTACAGTACCTCGTACACTGGAATGGCTACTCGGTTCCTGCCCGTGATGTGCATGCTCTATCTTTGGTCTCCAGATTTCATGCTGCACATCCCACCAAGCCTATGTAGTGAGAAGGGGGCTCTGTCATGCTGCTCCCCTGCTCTTCTGTGGCCATTGCCATGGACACAGGCACTCCTCCTGTTGCTAGGGATACAGCAGTGTAACTGCAGCACGGTGATGACATCATCACCGACCGCCCTGTCTTTCCTATGTAAAGGCCTCAGTCTCTCTCACCTGTGCCAAAGTATAGGTGTTACTTCTTGTGCTCCTGGGTGCTGTATACCTGTATGGCGAATTGCTGCATTGATTCACTGTTGCTGAACTCTTCCTGTTTTGACTACTCTGCTTGCCTTAACCCCTGAATTTCTGGTATGCTTTACCGTTAATGAACTCTACCTGTTTTGACTACTCTGCTTGTCTTAACCCCTGAATTGCTGGACTGCTTTACTGTTGATGAACTCTGCCTGTTTTGACTACTCTGCTTGCCTTAACCTCTGCATTGCTGGATTGCTTAACTGTTGATGAACTCTGCCTGTCTGACCATTCTATTGGTTTACCCCTGAACTGTTATACTGCTGGATTACCTTCCTGTCACCGCTGAGTACTGCCCTGCCTGCTGTGAGTACCTCTTACCTCATTTTACAAACTCTCTCTCTGCTCTGGGATATTTCCTATCATTCCACTTGACGCCGGGATAAGAAGACTACTGGCCAAGTTTGGTCTGATAGTGGAATATCCCACGAGCATTATAATATATACTGATAACCTCACATACTGTACTTTATGGTTGGAAGAAGCAACACATCTAGATTACACAGAACCTCTAACCAAACTTACCAAAGTAAAATATGGCAAGGAGCAGTAGGAGAGGGGAGGTTTGCAGAGCTGTTTGGGGGGGGGGGGAGGGTCAGGGAGGTGGGAGGATGAGGGGGGATCTACACTACAGCAATATTAAAAAAAATCTATATTAAGATATTTCAACTGCATTCTCATATTTCTATGGTATTTGCACCTCCTAAATTATCCTTTATTTTGTAAGGACAAATATCAGATAGGACAGGTGGCTTTTCATAAAATATACAGTCAGGCTCAAAACTCAAATCATGGGATGTGCTTCAAGATTTAGATATCAATCTTGCATGCTACCCTTATGTTCAAATATGGCATTACTTTGATACACATAAGAAAAAAACAATGTGTAATTAGGCCACTGACAGGATATGAGCAGTTATACCTTATGTAGCTTTTTCCCATACATCTTATCTCTTTACCTTACCAGCTCTTATTAACATCTGGGGAAGGATCCTCACCATCTTATATCAGAAAATGAGACACTGATTTAAGTGAACAACTGACTGAAAAAGACTGCAGAAGATTTTTGTGAACCACGCATAAGTCTCGGTCTTTTCCAGAGTCTTGGAGATGATTTATAAATTAATTTCCAGATAGTATAACACACCGTATAAACTTAAAAAAAATGTTTAAATGTACTGATGGGAAATGTTGGAGGGGGTGCGGTAAAGTAGGTACCCTATTGCCCACATGGAAGGGGTGTGAGAGGATAGAGATTCACTGGCAAAGATATGGAAGCAAAACTAAACATTTCACTTAATAATCAACCAAGTACCGTATTGTTTCATGGCCTTCCTAAACTGAAAGATAAAATAATTTATTTTACCTAATGCTTAATAGTGCTAAATCACTGATTCCCAAACACTGGAGATCCACAACTGTTCCCTTGATGGACGAGTGGAGCTTTTCCTCCAACAAGAGCAATTCCAATTCCTGAGTGATGGCAGAATCAAAATCCACTAATATATGCTTGAGTTGTGTGGATCACATTCTGACTCCTCTTAGTATATACATTACCAGACCAAATAGGCATAGCCTCTCACTCACTTTTAGTGTAACTCACATTACACTCATGTATGATATCTACAGCATAGCTCCTCCTTTTTTTCCATCCCCCGCATTCTCTCCACCTCCCTCTCTTACTTTTTAATACTTCCTGTTTCTCTATCACGTAGAACTTTTATTGGTACCTCTTAATGCTTTATATATTTACATGTAACAATCACTGATGTTCTTGTTTGCATAATGTGTTGTGTTTAGTAGAAGATGGTGTCTCAGAAACTGTGCATAAATATTGTGCAAATTTTGATAATGGAAGTAAATTGGAATTTAAAAATAAAATAAAAAATGACATGCTCTTTCTGAGTCATGTAAATTAACTCCTCAGGAGAAAAAATATTTTATAGTGTTCCCATAAAATGGACTTTAGAGACAACAAAATTATCATAATTTTCTGTGATGTCAATTTCTGTCCCCTACCTTGATGAGCCAGAACAAGGATAAGAATTCCTGGGTGTCTATGTGGCTCCTGAGCTTACAACCCTTTAATGTTTGTATTGAACAGAGAGTTGGTGCTAAACATAGCAATGAAGATGGGCTTTTCAGATTACAATGTCTTATGTCTGTGATCACTCACTCCTTTATTCACTCTAAATCTATTAAGAAGCGAACAGACAAAATTCGCAGCATAAGCTGTCGGCATTTAACATTGCACAAGCCTTTCTGGTAAAATGCTTGTGCAATGCCGCCATTGGATCAGGATGATTTCAGTCTGCCACTTAAAAGGTGGCGGAGAAGTTAAGGAGCAGCGGTCTTATGACCAGAGGCAGCATCCGCTGCTTGATAAATGGACCCCTAGGTCTGGGCTCGGGGAAGGATATATGACAAAGTATAATATGTGTGATTAATGTGGTGCACTTAGAACCCCAAATTCTTCTTTACTGTGGAAGTGGGATGGCAAATAGTCCCAGGGAAAGCTGTTAGGTGTATTTGTAAATGTTGTTTCTGTTATACATTTGGTTTCCTTGGGGTTGAGTATTTGGTAGAGTAGGGTGGGTCAATTCTCCATCCCATTAACAGGTGGTAAATTAGAATACGGCCCAGGTTTTCTTCTGGCTTGAGCCAGTATAATCAGCGTTATATGCTCACCTTTATAAGCACCTAAACCAAGGAGGAGCTGCAGCTTACAGCTAAACTGGTAACGCTGCTACGTGCACTTCTGGTTATTTGTCGGTAAGCAGACAAGCTGCTGCACCACAGTAGACAGAATTCATTTGTTTCGTTACAGCTCAGGTTCAAAAATATTTTGTTTGTTCTTTTGTTTATTTAAAGCTACAGTGCTATTTAAACTGCCAGAAATAAGCAGGCCATAGGTTTTTAGAGCCCAGGAATGATGTGAAGCGTTCCTAGAACTCTGTGCAATCCCAGAAGCATCCTTTAAAAAGGCACACACAAGTGGACATGGTCACACTATCTATATAATGATATACATATATATATATATCTGTTACCCCAGGTCTTTTGCTTATGTGATTTTTTTTTACTGATCTATGGATGTATTATTAATTTTTTAAATTTATGAAATAAAGTTTTTGTACTTTTTAATGCTGCTGCATGTGGACTTTTTGTGGATTGTTATATGGGTGTGGAAGAACCCATTCTTCCTTACTTGCACAATAACCATAACCTTTGTTGGGGATTTATCGTGTTGATTTTCTATCCCAGTGTTAAAACTTCTGCTGCAATAAATCAGAGTGCAGCAATGACGTCACCGATGTGCGCCACACAACAACCTCAAGTAGCCATGGTAACGGCCAGAGGAGCGGATGCGGCAGAACTAGGGAAGCAGAGGTGGCGGTATGTGTCAGTTTCAGTTTGTTCTTAAAATTTGCTAGGTTTCAAATACCAGTTGATTAATAAAATGTAGTAGGTTTCAGATAGCAATTTATTACCATTTCCTCATCGGTATAAAATGTCATTCAAGTTAAGACTGCTGTAATAAATAGAAGACTAAAATGATGTAATGTTCATCAGAATATATTTTTGTCAAGATTAGTTTTTGTTAATTGTTGTCTATTCGATTATTCTTTGCCAGAAAAAGGATAGGCATTCTATATAGAATACCTAAGCATTCTATGAAATCCCAAGGTAACGTATACAGGTAGCCCTCAGTTTACGCCGGGGTTAGGTTCCAGAAGGAATGGTTGTAAATTGAAACCCAGTTTATAATGTAAGTCAATGGGAAGTGAGGGAGATAGGTTCCAGGCCCCTCTCAAAAGTGTCATAAGTAACACCTAATACATTATTTTTAAAGCTTTGAAATGAAGATTTTAAATGCTAAACAGCATTATAAACCTAATAAAATAATCACACAACACAGACTTCACTTGCATTTTTCTGCAAACAGTTCTTTCTATGCATTCCAATCTGGACTGATTTATAGACAGGAAGATCTTGATCCTTTGAAATCTGCTCGATAGCTCAGGTCTGGTTAAACTGATTAATTTCAGCTTGCTTGGCTTTGCTGAAACACAAGCGGACAGCTCCACCTACTGGCTATTTTAATAAATGCACTGCTTCTCAATGCTTTTCAATAGCAGTCACATGACTGGAAAAAAAGGTTGTTATTCTGAAACGGTGTAAATTGAACCGTTGTAAAATGAGGGCCACCTGTATAAGATCATCAGCTCATAAGCTCATTTCATACTTTGCTGAAAAAGGCAAATCATTCTATAGAATGCCTGAATTTAACACTTTGCCTGTAACATATATATAAAGAAAGAGAAAAACAAAAAAACAAACAAGCATTCTAAGAATTCAGTATTGTAACAAAGGTTAGTACTAGGGCTGCCAACTTTTTTTGAAGAAAATAAAGGAGACTAAGAATCAGCTAATTTCACAAAGGAAATGAACACATTATACAGTAGTTAGTAGGGGAAAAAAACACTTTCATTTACAATTTGATACAGTTTAGTACAACAAAATTCTTTATACAAATCATCTTCATTTCTCATGTAAGGTGTAAGGTAAACGACATTAAACTGCCAAATTCATCAAAATTATTTACTAAGTTACTGAATACAACAGAATAATATTAATTTAAAGTGATGATTGTACATGTTGTAAAAATAATGGAGAAAAATGATCTAAGAGCAGTCGCAGATAAAGAAGGGAGTCTGGGAGACTGTAAGAAAAAATTGGGCAAATAAGGGAGATCCCTGGTTTGAGAGGGTTGGCAACCTTAGTACACAAACACTGTGCTGTGGTGAGGCGTTAGAGCTTATCTCTTGGCCAGAAGCTAAAAACATTCCCCTATGTATGTTTTTTTTTATGTTATTAGTGTTTGCTGTATTTCATACCATGAGTGAATTTATACAATATCTGATATATATATTTTATATGGGCTGAGCATGCAGACAGAAGTAGAGTGGTTCATTTAAGTTAAATTTTTATTTTACTTAGAAATTATCTTTGCTGAAGTAGAAAAAAATATAAGATTAACTGTATTAGGCAAATCCCTATTGTTTTATATTTAATCCACTGCAAAGTCAACTGTCAAATGCAGTAATTTGGAGACTACAATGGGAGATTTGTAGCCAGTATTCTCTACTTAGATACAACGTGCTCTAGAGATGGAAATGAAGTCTTCCCCAGACAATGGTGACTTGCACCCAACTGCTCATGACAACAACTACCATATTTACTTAGAAGGAATATTACACTCAAAATGTGAAATCTCTCAATAAACATTTAATTGCTTTTACTGTAAAACACCTCTGAATATTATTTTAGTTCCACTTACTTGAGACCTCAGTAATACTTACATGATGAAATCTACCTGAGCTTGCTACATTCTATACTGTGATTTGTTAGTCCAGAGCACAAGGTCACTTACATCTGTTTCTAAATGACCATAGCAAAGGTGATCAAAAACATGGATCACATCAGGGGCGCGATCCGATATAGATCGTAGTTTGCGGTGGAAGCAAGGGAACCCCCGCCGCCCGTAGTTTCAGCTCGCAACTCGAGCTATCCAATATACGGCGCCGTCAGATGCTAAAGTGCCGTAAATCGGATAAACCAGCGATGTCCAGAAATCTGCATAAGTACAAATTTCTGGAGTCGCCAGTGACTTACGGCACTTTAGAAACTGCCGGCGTCTACAAAACCAAATCTACAAATCACCCGTACTGTCTAACACGCCTCCCAAACATAGGCCGACACGTATACCCCTCTATCCGCTATCCCCCCTCACTCTCCTAATAATAAAATATGTATTAACCCCTAAACCGCCGCTCCTGGACCCTGCCGCACCTAATAAAGATATCAACCCCTAAACCGCCGCTCCCGGACCCGCCGCCACCTACATTAACTACCCCCTAATGTGAGCTCCAACCCCGCCGCTATCTACATTAACTACCCCCTAATGTGAGCTCCCACCCCAGCTGCCAGCTATATTAAAATTATTAACCCCTAATTTAATCCCCCTACACCACCGCCAGCTCCCGGACCCCGCCGCCACCTACATTAACTACCCCCTAATGTGAGCTCCTACCCCGCCGCTACCTACATTAACTACCCCCTAATGTGAGCTCCCACCCCAGCTGCCAGCTATATTAAAATTATTAACCCCTAATTTAATCCCCCTACACCGCCGCCAGCTATATTAAATTAATTAACCCCTAATCTAATCCCCCTACACCGCCGCCACCTATATTAAATTAATTAACCCCTAAAATACTAAACTATCCCTACCACTAAACCTAAGTCTAACCCTACAAATAGCCCTGAAAAGGGCTTTTTGCGTGGCATTACCCCAAAGTAAACAGCTCTATTGCCAGCCCTTAAAATGGCTTTTTGCGGGGCTTTGCCCCAAAGTAACCAGCTCTTTTACCAGCCCTTAAAAGGGCTTTTGGCAGGGCATTGTCACAAAGAAATCAGCTCTTTTGCCTATAATCTAAATCCCCCTATACCGCCGCCACCTATAATAAATAGATTAACCCCTAAGCTGACCCCCCTACACCGCCGCCACCTATATTAAATAGATTAACCCCTAATTTAATCCCCCTACACCGCCGCCAGCTATATTAACTATATTAACCCTAATTATATTAGGGTTAATATAGTTAATATCGTTATTATATTATATATAGTATAAAGAAAACTATGCCTATTTGTATAGGTAATTGGTGACTATAAGGAACTGACCAATAGGATAAAGAGTTAAAGAGAATATCTAATGTCTTAGGGGTAGGTGGTCTTTAAGCTGGAGAGTATGGTGAGTTCTATAATTCTAAGAACAGGTGGGGCTGTTAATAAATAAATAAAAAACACAAAAAAAACCCAAAAACCACTCAGTTCTATTAAGTGGTATAGGTGACTCTGTGATCTACATAGAGAAGGTAGACTGGTATAAATATAAGTATGTGCAGATTTCTGGGTGGGAGCAAGAAGTAAACGGGTTAACTATGAACTTGGACATCAGTGCTAAGATATCAGTAGATCGTGATGGCTATCCTGGTGATTAGCAGTAGGGAAGCTGTGGGGAGTGAAGGTGTATAAAAGCCCCCATCAGAGTTTCAAACTTCTTTCTTAGGAAAAAAAAAATAAAAAAAATAACTAATACAGTACCCCACCTTTATACTATAGCCCCATCTAGATCAAATGCATACTATACACATATGTCAGCTATGAGAAGTAGACTGGTCTGCAACCTGAATTGCTCTAGGGCTTATAAATGTGTATGAATCAGTTAAACATTAAATGAAAAGGTTCAGTTCTAAGCAGAAGCAGCCAGCACCAGTTCAAGATCACAAAGTAGGTGTGTGCGACACATCTTAAGCTATATTATGAACTTTATACATCAACAGCTAATTCAAAGTAGGTAATGTACTTGTGCCAGTCTATATCAGAGCCCCCAGTTGTCACATACCAACGCATATGGCGGGTGCTATTTCCGCCAGGTGGCTATAAGTAGGGAATATTATGTCTGAGACAAGTGTTGGGGGGCTGTTTATGTGTCCACTACATAGTTGTAACCTAATAAATCTGGATCCGGACACTATGGAGAACGCAATATAATATAAATAGGTACAGTAGTAAGGTTGCATAATAAATAGAGAGAATTCAACTATTAGCTGCATGCTAAAAAGAGAGGTATGTGCTGGAATAGGGTCCACACTCAGTTCAAACATAGGAGCAGACCTAATATGTACCCCAGTAACCGGCGTATAACTAGCCTATGCCAGCTCTGCTCTGGTCCGACCCACTATGAAATAAGTCCAATTCTGTATGGAGGTAGCTGACTGAGACCAAGGAAAGATCACAGCAATCTCTTGTGGTGAGTCGTCTTGAAGGAGCAGCTGTCAAGAATGCAACCCGCTCATAGAGTCGCTCTATTGCCAAGTGATTCTGAGAAAGTCCCCAGTATCCCATCCAGGAGCCAGCAGCATCCCCCGAACAGGGCACCAAGGGTGGGAGGATAAATTTATGATCTCCATCTGTAGTTGGAGTAGGTAGCTGGGGACCCGACATACGCTCCTCAATTTTGGGCTGCTCCAGGTCAGACAGCAGAGCCATGCTCAATTTCCAGAATTGCTGCAGTGTTGTAGACGGAGCATGTGGAATGGGGAAATGGTGTATTTCTGGACTTCCCCCTGAGCTGTCAGCCTTAACTGGTCCCGGGATCTCCTTAGGCTCTATATTTTAAGGTCCAGTCTGTAGTAGGGTGTATCTCTACAGTGGGGACATGCTCAGGTGGAAGTAATTGCTGGTCGCCATCTTCCCTGATTGCCTCTCTGATGGTAGCTCGTAGAACAGCAAACTCTGTGTCCATCTTACGATCAAGGTCCCGGAGTAAAGCTAATGCGGTAAAACAGAACTCCTCCATCCTGCTATGTAAAGCTAGTGATCGGATAGGCCTGTAAAACCCCAGCTTACCGGGAGGGGGTTGAGTAGATAGTAACGTAATAGTGAATAGGCCATCTCCTAATTCGAATAGTTATTCCATATAGAGTTATTGGTGTGATAACCCAAGAGCCACAGTCTTCAAGTAAGAAATATTAGTTGAGCACAGTCCTGGAGCTCAGTGGGAAAACTGCATAGCTTGAATAGTCGATGAAGGTTGTTGTGGGCTCCAGCAGATGGTGACGGCCTAAGATCTTAGTTGGCTAAATCAGCTCCTGGGTGGTCTGGTGTGGAACCCTCGGTAAATCTCAGTTTTACCGGATGAATAGTAGTGGGATCCTAGAGATATAGGGCAAAATGAGAACTATATCCGAAGGTAATTTATAAATTAAAAGAAAAGTCCCAGGAGCTTCATGAGATGCGACTGATCATGGCCGCCTCTTACCCACTCCCCTTTAGTTAAGAGTTTTATGCTACGGCGTTGTAGTGTAAAACTCTTAACTACTGACTTTAAAATGCGGTACCAGTCTTGACAGGAGAGGGTCTACCACTCACTTTTTGGCAGACTCGTAATACCGGCGCTATGCAAGTCCCATTGAAAATATAGGATATGCAATTGATATAAGTGGATTTGCGGTATTTCCGAGTCTGGCCAAAAAAGTGAGCGGTACACCTGTACCTTCAAGATTCGTAATACCAGCGGGTGTTAAAAAGCAGCGTTAGGATCGGCCAACGCTGCTTTTTAAGGCTAACGCACAACTCGTAATCTAGGCCCATGTAAATTGTGCTAATTAAATAACAGTGTTAAATAACTTCTTTATTTTGCAATACAGTGCGAAATTGCTGAAATATGATAATATCCCTTTAATGTAAAAGAGAGACCTGCATAACAACCATGCTAAAAAGTTAGTAAATCACATTACTATCGAGAAACACGATATTCAGTTTGAAAATCACTGCAAAACTTAATTTCATCCCATTGTATATATTAGAACTAAGAAAGGGTATTTCAATTAGTATGAGTGAGTTCACTGTGTATATATTGATATATAAATAATAGCAGTAGGGAATCCTGGGATATCTACTAGGGTGCTAGCTTGTACCTGTATATATAATCGAAAGGCATCACTCACAGGACTTTCAAGAAATCAGGTCAAATATTTATTGACGTTTCGAGGCTACTATATCTTCTTCTTCAGAACAACAATAGTGTGTACACACCTTTTTTTATATATATATATATATATATATATATATATATATATATATATATATATATATACAGTGAATAATTGTGCAAACAAACATACCTCCCTTGTGTGATGTGTGAGGGCGCCAAACAAAATAGCGTCACTTCCGGTTATTCACTTCTACCGGAATCACATAAACTCAGCTTGATGCAATAGGATTCAAAATTAACCAAATCCTCAAACAACCCCTTGTTTATAATACAAATGAAATACTGGTAATAAAGTCATCATACATATCTCTCTACTCTCGCACAGGAACAAGAAATATACCATCAGATTCTCGTTATCCTGCAATACTACTCATAGAGTTTATTTTTCATCATCTATCCGTGTTCTTTATATTACAATGGCAAAATCAGAGAGCGGATGGCCAATCATAGGATGGGTATCAGACAAGCCCTGAAGACTGGAAATTCGGACCAACCTGTGACAGGACATTGTTTGGAAAAAAAATATTTGATTGCATCACTTAAAACCATTATAATCGATGATTTACCCAAACCACCTAGAGGAGGGGATCGCAGTAAATTGCTGATGAAGAAGGAAGCACAATAGATTTTCCGATTAAATATTATTATTCCTAATGGATAGATCTCTTTGCTGGAGACTAATTATTTGTATTGAAGATATTCTGATGGACTTTACCAGGATATTATCAGAGGTTATTTTTTTGAGTGTGATAAAAGAAATATTCAACAACTAGGGACCTTGAGGAAACAAGGGACACCATTAAGTGCTTGTTGGTTCATTTCTGTGATCTCCTGGGAATATAGATAGGACTTAAAAGGTCCTCTTTGCTATTCACTGCAAAATGTTTTTTATCCCCTATCTACAGCTGTCACTCAATACTCAATAGTAGTCAGATGATGTTGGAATAATTCATTTTACTAGATATGCTTCAAGGTGATCTATCTTTATGCATAAAAATCTAACAAATGTATGTAACAATATATATGTTGTTCCAGAGAAAATAGAAGTTTAGAGCTAGATTACAAGTGGAGCGCAATTTTTTTGCATGTTTATGGGCACGCAATAAATAACCAGCTATTACAAGAGGCTCACGGTAGCAATTAGCACTCAGAAAATTAACCAGGGATACGATCTCTGGATCTTCTATTTTTTTATTTTAATTTTTTTAGCATTTTTATAAAATAAAAAAAACAACTGCACAAACCAGTTTTTAGGGGTTAAAAGTAAAAATGTTTGTCTGAGGAAGGGAATGTCCCCCCGAAATGTCACATGGAATAAATAATCACTTGATTGAAAGACCAGCGAGTTCCTTTCTTCAATATATATATATATATATATATATATATATATATATATATATATATATCAGGGCTCAGAATATCCATTCACCCACTTGCCCTGGGGCAAGTACGGAGGGAGATAAATGCTGTCTATACACTGCCAAATGGTCAGCAAATGTATATATTTGTAATAATTGTATTAAAAGGTCTTACACCAAGATTACAAGTTGTGCGCTAAACCGGGTGCGTAAATAACGCAAAATAATTAGCGTTATCGCACTTTCTATACCGCTGCCATTACAAGTTAAGCCAAAACCTTCTTTTGTTGTGCCGTATGATGCGTTAAGCCCCATACCGCACAAAACCCAAGGCTTGACTTTACGTGCTTATGCACGCTTTCCCCCATAGATATCAATGAGGAGAAAGTGTCCGAAAAAAACTAACACCTGCGATCGCGGAATGGCCATCGTCATAACGCAACCCCATTGATGTCTATGGGGAAAAGAAAGTTATGTTAAAACCTAACACCCTAACATAAAACCCTAGTCTAAATACCCCTAGTTCACCACCAACATCGCCAACACTAATTACATTTTTTAACCCCTAATCCGCCGCCCCCGACATCGCTAACACTAATTAGAGTTATTAACCCCTAAACTGCCGGCTCCCACATTGTTACTAATAAACTAAACCTATTAACTTCTGTTCAAATCAGCCAATAGGATTTAAGCAGCTCTCATCCTATTGGCTGATTTGAATTTTTCAGCCAATAGGAATGCAACGGTACCCCAATATAAAAGGGGTACCTTGCATTTAAGCTTTAGTGTGCGGTGGTCACATGAAGAGAATGTTCCACGCTGGATGTCACCGCCAGTCCTGGACAGCTTTATGCCGCCACAGTTCCGCGCCAACGGGATGAAGATAGAAGATGCCCTCGCGATGGAGGAAGATGTTGCCGCCTGGATGAAGACTTCTTGCCGCCTGGATCAAGATGGATGTCCGGACTTCAGGAGCTGTGAGTAGATTTCCTGGGGTTAGTGTAAGGTTTTTTTGGCTGTTTTTTTTTTAGA